>NW_007221146.1:0-6263 GCF_000164805.1 Carlito syrichta | reverse complement strand
CGCATAGGAGTTTGAGCCTGGGTGATATAGCAAGACCTTATCTCTACACAAAAGCAAAGCAAATTAGCTAGGCATGGTGGTGCACACCTATCATCTCGGCTACTTGGGAGGCTGAAGTGGGAAGATCACTGGAGTCCAGCAGGTTGAAGCTGCAGTAAGTCTCCATCATGCCACTGCACTCTAGACTAAGCAACAAGAGTGAGAATCCAACTCAAAAAAAAAAAAAAGAATACTATTTCCATAGGTAGAGGACATGAAAGAGGGTAGTGATTAGGGCCAAGACGTGAAGCCACAAAAGTGGAGGGTATATTTAGGGAGTTAGGAGTAAATCTAAATTTGCCGAACTTGTGGAAGAGAAATGACAATGAGGTTGGAGACAGGTTGAAGTCAAATTTTGGTCTTCCACATTTAAAGGGTAGCAATGAGTATTCTACTACTTTATGAAACTTACCTTAATTAATGTAGTTATATATTTGATCATTCATTTTATTAATTCATATCAAATATCTAGTTATAAAACATCATTGAGTGCTAAGACAGAATCAAATATTCATTAGATATGGAGTTTTCCCTCAACCAGAAATAGGGGAAATAAAAGTCATAACATAAAAAGAACATTTATATCTATATCTATTTTATGAAAAGTAACTTTGTGTAGGGCTTTACATTTCACATAATTTGGTCTATTTGTTTATCAAATTAACTTCTAAATAAGTTATGGATATATATGCTGTTTTCTCTGTGATACTAATGAAGAAACTGGCATTCAAATGCTTATTAGGTTAATTGTTAAGATCACCCAGATGGTAAGCTACCAAGCAAAAGCCAAATCAAATCTTCTGGTTACAAGTTAGTTTATTCATGGTGAAAAGAGAAATGTAGTGCTGTGGGGTCAAACGAAAAAACCGTCACTATCAGTAGGAAATATTGGAGGAGTCTTGAAGAAAGCAGAAGTATTCGATTTAGAAAAGTGAATGCGCGAAATGCTAAGCATCAGAACACATGAATGGACATGAAAGGAGTTGGTAATGGGGGGGCAGGTAAGAGGCCTCACTAGATAAGTAAAGGAAGACATTCCCCAATTGACTGGATGCGCTTGGACAAGTCATTTACATTTTCTGTTACAATGGCACCATTTGACACATGAAAAGAGTAACATATTCTCCACCAGACTCACTGTGTTATTAGGAGGACTAAAAATGTGTATGAGATAGCATTTTGAAATATTTGAAGTGCTTTAACATTGTAATATATCGCAGTACAGATCATCTTAGTATTTTGAGGAAATTTAGCCTTTAAAATTTACTTGCACATTGTTTTCTACACCGATATATTACAAATTGTTGGATTCTAAGGTAACAATCGAAAGACACTTGTTCAGTAGTATTAATGATACCATTTCATTTTAACTTTCCTTTATTTTCCCTTATAAAGAAAAATGTAATTAAAATTCTATTTTTGAACTCTAAAAAAGGCATCTTTCCTTACCCTGTCCACCAAATGCTGAAGGTCAGTTCCTCAAAATCCTGTATTATCTGGAGGCCAAAGTTGGGAAGTTAGAACTCTGGATAGAAGTTGAAAGTGTCCGTTGCAGGAGATGAGATAGATGAAATTTAGGGGACAGTCACTACTTCTGTGCAGTTATATGCTTCCGTGAAAAAGTGAATCTCTCTGCATCGTCCAAAGAGGATTTAACACTTTGAGTCAAACTGTCCTCAAATATTCAGATTGAGTAAGCAAAATTTTTGTATGCAGGATGGGGTCAGAGGGTAGACATTCTTTGGTACTTCAATACATGAATTTATTGTTTTGCAGATTGATGTTTATATGCAAGGAACTCTAAATTATTTTATAGTAAATGGATAAAATAGAATAGTGGTCTCCTGTCTTTCTGAAAACTAAGAGAATTTCTCTGATACTTTTTGGTACCAACACAGCATTATGAAGTTACTTGCTTGTGACCTTCCTGATTCTTGAATGACTACCAGGTCTGGGGAGGAAGGAGTAGGGAGTTAGCTACACTCAGCACAAACTTTAGGAAAGGGGATGTATTAACTCCCTTAATCATAAATTCACAAACCTCTCTCCCACACCCTAACCCCTGCCACACACAGCACCTCATACAACCCAAACATCTATGTAAAGAGGATGACCTTTAAGTTAACTGCCCTCTCTGGAAGCTTTCAGGATGTGTACTATTCAAATAAAGCCTTAAGAATCTACTGTCTCCAAGCCTACACTTTTGATGCCCAGAAGAGTTTATAGCTGTGTCTCCTCTTGCTGACTTGTTAATGGAATAAATCTTTGCAACACAGGTCTTCTCTTTGGGTTTTATTTCTGACACATAAACTGAACTTTTACTTTCGAATTAGTGACAAAAGTATTTTTATTGTTTATGTTGATTTACCTTACACTATTTGGTGTGTAGCCTCAGGCAAGAGAGATTTAAAGACAGAGATTTAAAAGCTTATCCCTAATTTCAATAATTCTCCCAACTCTTATGACATTCTATAATATATGAAAATGACTCATCACTTTTCAGGAACGTTGATAATAAACCAAAAATGTTAGTGATGAAACTAGATTTAGGTGGGACTTTCTTTGTTATTACTTTTCAGTCACAATGGCCCATACATTAATCAGTCCCTTGTCTAAAATTAGGTTTTGTGTTTTGTTTTATTTTTTTAACAAAAACATAGCCACCTTTTAGGAGCTCAAAAAAACAAAACCAAACAAACAGAAAAGTTCTCAATTTGCATATATAGACCAGCATATAAACCTCCACTTACTAATAAACAAAACAGAACAAAAAATGACTGAAATTCTTTACTTGGGTAAAATAGTTTAGCTGGCCACCTCCTTTGGGTAGAGAGTCCTGCTGTGTCTTCTATTTCTAGTAAGAGAAACAGGAGGTGGGGTGGGAAGGTAGATTTGTTAAGAAGAGCTGGGAGAAAATAATAGAGCTGTGCCACATGTCAGGAGAAAGAAAGCCTGTAAGACATTCATGGTGGAATAACTGAAAGAACTTTTAGCAAAGAAGATACTCTTTTTTTAGTTGCTTGCTGTTTTTAGTACAAAGGCCTTTTGCCACCTTAAATTCTAAGCACAGACTGCCACATAAAAATGTTCATCTCCTCTCTTTTAATGTGCCACTTTTTAAAAGATTGAGACAATTGTAGTTCCAGAAAATGGAAAGAGCACCAATAACATAAGTTGGTATGTTGAAGAATTCCTAGAAAATAGAAAGGAAATGGAAAGGATCAAGTGTTGAGAAAAACCACTGTACAAGTGGCTTCCTAAGAAAACTCAGAGACGCTCTAAACTTGGAATCAACACAAATAAAAAGCAGTAGTGGATTGTGGGTAGTAATCAAAGAATAAATTAAAATATTGCAGTAGGAACAAATAGGACAACTGGGCTCTCGTAATCACTGGGAAGACAGGGTGTAGAGAGAAACATTTCTTTCCCACCTCAGGCTAAAGCCAGGAAATGTTCTACAAATGAAGGAGTAAGCTTCCTGAGGAAGGGCCCTCATAGGAAATGGGCTTTTTTTTTTTTTTGGAGGGTCTTCAAAAGAATAGGAGTGTATGTAATGCTCCTCTCCCACAACAGTGTAGCAACAAAGAAAAACAAAAACATTACTCAACCATGAGTCATAAATGCACTAAATCTATTACCATCAGAGTAAAGTTGTTCCTTACTTGGACACTGACCCACTGCCTTCTTATTTCCTCTCATTCAAAATAGAGAACCTGTAGGGAAGTAGAACTGTCTACAATATAGACAATATAGAAAAACCTCTGTTGATTGCCTCTGAGTTGATTAAAGGGCCTTACTAGACATTGTAGCCATATCACCACTTAAGGACATAAAAGAACTAATACAAAACAAGCAAACCTCATAGGAAAAAGCTCATTCCACAAGCATAAAGAATGTATAAAAGTCCTTGCTATTCCTGCGAAAGGTTTAAGATATTTTATCAATAATTACCACACTCAAAATTCCATAGGATGATTGAGGGTATAAATGACCCTAGTTAATGGGCTGAAAAATAAGGACCTAGAATTTTTCCAAATTATAGAGTTAAAAAAAAAAAAGCAAAATTATTTAAATACTTAGCATCAACCATGCATCATGCTAGTTCTAGACTCTAGGGATATAGAAAAGAACAAAAGTGACAAAAAACCTTCCCTTATGAAACATGTATTCTAATAAGGGTCACAGATAAATAAAACATATGGTGACAGATGGTGGTAAGTATTATGAGGAAAATTGAACTTAAGGGAGGGATATAGTATTTGCCAAAATAATGATAGAAATGGGTAGTAGGTTTCCCTCACTTGCTTCCACTGGGGACTAGAGTCTGGGAATTGATGAGTTACTTGTGAATCTAGAATTTTTAATGGTGATTAAAGTTCTAATTGGTGCATGTAGTCCTGAGACTGCGGATCATGGATAATGGTGGTAAGGAAAGAAAGGGTGGGAATGTACCCAGGAATCTATGTAATTCTGAGATTCTCTCTTCACTCCTGCCTATTTTAATGTAACAGAATGAGCATTTTATGAAATCCACAGCATAGGGAACTATTTCTATTCTTAAAAATAGATGATAATACATGGTTTCTTATTTTTAAAAGTCACCTTTTATAAAAATCAAGGTAAACATACATAATATTTAAATTTATACATGAAAAGTAAAATCAAAACCTATTATTTGATATATAATGCCAACTACAAGAAGAACTAAAAGCAGAAGTTAACACTGTTTTGAATCCAGAAAGTAAGCTTCAGTGGTAGTGAGAGAGGCTTTTACTTTTAAGGTAAAAACTATTTGCACTAATTTATAAATCATGTAAAATCATGTTGTAACTAACATTAATACTGGGCAATTAAAAAATTCTGAGTCATAAATGATTGGTTGAACAAGTATATGATATGAAGGGATGAAAAAAGGAATTAGATTTTTGATCTGTACATCTTTACCCTTGACATTCTACTTGGTGGAAAGTCAAGTTTTTGGTTCTAAATAACAATGAGGATTTGATGCCTGTGATGCCAAGTTTGGTCAGTCTCTTTTTTCATTTTTTGCCTGTCACAGCCATGTGTGCTTTAACTGGCTCTGTGTTCATATGAAACCAATAAAGAGAAAAAAAGTCATTTGATTCTTGTAAGGCCGGAGGTACCGGAGGGCAGGGTGGGCCTCAACAAGATGGCTCCAACCCGGACCGGGAGAACAATGGGCGAGAGTGAGCCAGCAAAAATGAGTGACCAGAACTAAGACTCCAGTCACAAAGCCATCCAGTACCTGTTACAGCAACTCTAGCAACCCCGTTCAGCCAGTCGCCAGCAGACGTGACAGCTGTCCCAACCAGTAATTGCTCTCCCCGGCCCCCTCACAGCTTTCTCAGTGTGCCCTTTGTAAACCCGTCACCCATTTTGCTGGGCACGACTTCTCCGACCCACAGCTACATGGACCGGTGAACCTCGCCCAGGACTGCGCTAATAAATTTTTCTTGGCTCCTTTGTTGCCGTTTCGCCTGGTCTGGTTTCGTTTACCTTACAATTCTAAGCATAAAATTTTTGGAAGAAAAAGAATATATATATATATAATTAGTAATTGTAATTGTAATGAAGTTAATTTACACTAATTATAATGAAATGAATTTATCTTTATTTAAAATGGTTTCTAATGAAATGAAAGAACTATAATTCAATCATTTAAAAATCCATATTACTTAAACATGTTTGCAAACACTATATTTGTTTAGCTCTCACCTTTGTTGAGACTCAATTTGTGCAATTTTCCTTATTTGCTGGATAAATATACTAATATATATCCAGGGATACATATGATATGTTATTAATATATACTATTAATGTAACACATATATAATGTTAATATACTTACACACACACACACACACACACACACACACACATCCATAAGCCTAATTATTAGAACCAAAGCCTGTTTTCACTTTCAGCTTTTAAATGACTAGGTGTTTCAGGTGTCTTTCTGTAGAGCCAGCTTTCATAATGTCCAATAAGCATGTTGTTACATATTATTACAACTGGTATGGTGATCTATATAGCTTGGTAAGAACAGATGTTCTGCTATGAAACCAGATATCCACAGTTAACAAAAATTATTTATTGGATCAGTAAACTGAATATAGTAATGAGTTAACTTGCTCATTGTTTATATTTCTTGATAAAGCACACACATATAATCCTCTCCCCATTCCATATCTTAGTTTAGTTTT
>NW_007221145.1:0-10709 GCF_000164805.1 Carlito syrichta | reverse complement strand
CAGTTTTTCCAAAATTAAAAAGTTATATATAAAAATACTAATAATCTGTTTTTCTCCCATAATTGTAACTGAAAATATTATTTTAGGTGCAAATTTATCTGTAAATAATTGATTATTTTAAAAGTTATGGCATTAATATGACTTTTGGCCAAATACACACACATTTATAAGAAATACCTATTCATTTAACTGTAGTCACTTAAAATGGATCATGTTTCCAAAGCCATTTTTAAAAATATGTCTTGTATATTCATCTATGAATTAAGAGAAACCTTGAAAACTAATTACTTGTTACATTTCAATATCAATATCAATTATAGAATGCCAATATTCTGTCAATGGCAATAATAAATGATGTAGCAAACATTGAGTAAAGATATCATTATGTATTTTCTTCATCACGGGAGAGTAACAGTACTTTTCAAAAATGGAATCACAACCAACTTGTTACTATTTGTATAAAAGGATATAGTTCATGATGCTGTAAGCATCTATTATTACTTTGCATAGAAATTTTAGATTAAGAATTAGCTATAAGAAAAAAATTAACAATGATCTTCTACAAGAAGATGGAGTTGTTTCTCAATAATATATAAGTAATGAAAGTGAAATTCTTATTCTATAAAGTTTAATAAGGATAATATTTGATAGATATTACTTTTCCAGATAGATTAGAGTAAAATTAAATAGCTTATCAATTTTCTGAGCATCCATGAAAAGGCAACATATAACCTCAATTATCAGGAACTTCCTTTATGTCACATTATGTGTCTTATTTAACTAGGTCAGAGCAGAAGTTGCCTGGGAGGAGTCCTTCCACTGTTAGCTTGAAAGAATCAAAGTCCAGGACTGATTTTAAGGAAGAGCACAAGTCTAGTATGATGCCTGGCTTCCTCTCAGAGGTTAACCCTTTAAGTTCTGTCTCCTCTGTTGTAAATATATTCAACCCTTTTGATTTGATATCAGACTCTGAGGCATCCCAGGAAGAAACCGCCATGAAACAAAAAGCAATTTAGAAGGAACAAGGAAAACCTGAAGGAACCACAAAACCCCTATCACAACAACAGTCTCCCAAAACAGTTCCAAAACAGTAAGGACTACTTCAACAGGATGGCTCTCCCAAATCAATGTCTTCTCAGCAACCATAAAAAATTAAATCTCCGGGCTCGGTGGCTCAGCCTGTAATCCCGCACCTGTGGGAGGCTGAGGTGAGTGGATTGCTGGAGCCCGCGGGTTCGAGACCCGCCTAGGCAGTGAGACCTCATCTCTACAATAAATCAAAAAATCAGCCGGGCGTGGTAGCGCATGCCTGTAATTCCGGCTACTTGGAAGGCTGAGGCGGAAGGATTGCCAGAGCCCAGCAGGTCGAGGCTGCGGTGGCCAGAAGCGGCCACTGCACTCCAGTCTGGGTGACAGAGTGAGACTCCATCTCAAAAAAAAAAAAAAAATTAAATCACAACCTCCAAGTACAGGAAAGCCAATTCAGGGCCCTGCCCAGACTCCTCAGACAGACCAGGCAAAATTGCCACTTCAACGAGATGCAACCAGGCCTCAGACTAAACAGTCAGACATAGTAAGGGGAGAATCAATTAAATCCTCACCACAAAGCCCATCCGAACCACCTCTTCAGCAAGCAACTCCAGGAAAACCTCCAGCACAGCAGGCTGGACCTGAAAAATCACAGCCTGGTCCTGCAAAGCTACCAGCTCAGCAACCAGGGTTAACAAAGCCACTAGCTCAACAACCAGGGGCATTGAAGCCCCCAGTCCAGCCCCCAGGGACAACAAAACCTCCAGCCCAGCCTCTGGGGCCTGCAAAACTTCCTGTTCAGCAGGCTGGGTCAGAAAAACCTTCATTGGAGCAGGCTGGGCCAAAGTCTGTAGCTCAGCCTCCTGGAGTTGGAAAGAATCTAGCTCAGCAGCCAGGGCCAGCAAGGCCCCCAACCCATCAGCTGGGAACACCTAAACCCCCAGCTCAGCAACCTGGGCCACAGGCTTCAGCTAAGCCCCCTGGGCCTACAAAGACTCCCCCTCAGCAGGCTGGGCCAGTGAAGTCTCTTGCTCAGCAGCCTGGTCCAGGAAAGACTTCAGCTCAACAGGTGGGCCCTGGAAAACCTCCCGTCCAGCTGCCTGGTCTAACAAAGACCCCACCTCAACAGCCTGGTTCAGCAAAACCCTCAACTCAACAACCTAGCCCAGCAAAGCCTTCACCTCAGCAGTCTACAAAACCAGTAAGCCAAACTGGACCTGGGAAAACTTCACAGCCACCAACAGCTTCTCTGTCTGCAAAACAGACTCCACTGCAAGGTCACTCTAAAACCATCTGTCCTCTTTGCAATACCACTGAACTTCTATTGCATGTTCCAGAAAAGGCCAATTTTAACCCATGTACTGAGTGTCAAACCACTGTCTGTAGCCTCTGTGGTTTTAATCCCAATCCTCATTTAACCGAGGTGAGTGTCTTTATTCACTGAGTCCGTGTTCTTCAACCATATCATCATCTTCCACAAATGATGTCATATCACTTACATGACACAATGGCTTTGTCGTTCTCTGGCTCTTTCCTTCCTTTTCTGTCAATTGCAAATTAAATTTTTTAAAATTTTCTTCAATTAGAAGCCTCAAATATTGTCACAGTTTCTGAGAATTTGGAATATAAAGCAGATAGGAAAGATGCTGAAATGAGAAGCACCTACTCATTTCACTCTGTGTATTATCCATGGCATTTATTATTTAGCATACACTGATATTGTTTTAACGTTTAAATTGATGCTCCCACTTCCCAAAATTTTGGTACTTATATCTGGGATTTGCATTAGGAAAAAAGTGGATGAAGTTTTCAAATTCTAAATCCAATTTTAATATAAATTGAATACAATTTTTGTTTGTTTGTTTTTTAATCTGCACATTCCCTTTTCCTGCCAGTAATTCTGATTTATCTAATGGGGCATACTTTCCTCATTAGTTGAGAGTCATTAATAACACCAAAGTTTAGTTTACAAAATAAAGTCATTAGAGCAGGTTTAGCAGTTAAGGGTGTCTTCTCAGAAGATCACAGTCTATATTTCCATGGCTTGTATCTGGGTACGCTTATATTTCTAAGCTTATATCTGGGTAATCCTTGTTGACTCATCACATAATAAAGGGGCCAGTAGTGACACAGATGTGTACAAACTTTGCTCACATTGAAGATAGCAGAGTAATTCTCAGTAGGCCAACTGACTTTATCAATATTATCACAGCACTTAAAGGCTCTGAATAAAGTAACATTTTAGTAGGTAGAGATTTGAGAGCTTTTTGGGCAGAAGGGACAAAAAAACACAAAACAGCCCGAAAAGTCAGGAATTCTCTAGAGTCAGGGAATAAAACAGTAAAGTTGGGATAATGTAGAGAAAAATGAGGTTTCAGATCTAAGAAAATATAAGAGGAAAATTTTTAAAGCAATCTATTAGTCCCTTCTTGATGGAAAGGCACAGAAATTATTTAGTCCATCTGGAGGACAGCTGTTAGTGGGCTATCTGTGCATTATGTCTGCAAACAGCCTAGGAAGTAACTGACAGCAGGCAACAAAGGATTATGTGATTTAAATATCCCTGAGAGATGAGGTTTGTGTACTTTTGTGATAAAAGACATGTATGTCATGATAGTAACAACATGATAATTATTAGTAACTTATGTTAATTTGGATACTTATGATAAAAAATGATGCAGATCTAATTTCTGGTTTTTTAAGAGTCTTTTAATTTTTTAGCCAAAAGTCATATTGAGTACTCTAACTTGTTAAATAAACAGTTGATAACTGATAAGATCGCAGTTAGTAAGAACATGCTGCACTTGAGTTATGGAGGAAATCAGATTACAAGTAACTTTTTAGTATATGTGTGGCCTTTTAAATTTTGGCAAAGATATATTTCTGCCTGTGACATACTATCATGATAGGAAAGTGAAGTAATTATTTCGAATGATAGATGATCATTTACAAGATGTGTGAATTTGTCATGGTTTGGTGGCAATATATAAGGTAAAAACATGCAGTGAGAAATTTAAACCATATATATTATTTCTATACCTACTATATGAAAGACATTATTTGAGTACTTGATCTAAGGAAGATATTCTTCTCTCTGTTTGTAGGGATATGGAGATACTAAAACATAAAGTTGATTTTACTATGATTGAAATGTATTAAATTAGATGATATATGCACAAGAGAATGTAATATGTGGCCAGATGATATGAGCTGTGAGAAATATGAACAGGCATTATGGACTTCAGAGTAGGAAGTGCTTATTTCCAGTGGGTGAGATTAAAGATAACTTCATGGGGAAAATGACGTTTCAGCTGGGTATATAAGAATGGGTACTATTTTTGCCAGGCACAGTGGCTCACACCTGTCATCCCAGTACTTTGGGAGGCCAAGGCAGGAGGATTACTTGAGCATAGGAGTTTGAGCCTGGGTGATATAGCAAGACCTTATCTCTACACAAAAGCAAAGCAAATTAGCTAGGCATGGTGGTGCACACCTATCATCTCGGCTACTTGGGAGGCTGAAGTGGGAAGATCACTGGAGTCCAGCAGGTTGAAGCTGCAGTAAGTCTCCATCATGCCACTGCACTCTAGACTAAGCAACAAGAGTGAGAATCCAACTCAAAAAAAAAAAAAAAAGAATACTATTTCCATAGGTAGAGGACATGAAAGAGGGTAGTGATTAGGGCCAAGACGTGAAGCCACAAAAGTGGAGGGTATATTTAGGGAGTTAGGAGTAAATCTAAATTTGCCGAACTTGTGGAAGAGAAATGACAATGAGGTTGGAGACAGGTTGAAGTCAAATTTTGGTCTTCCACATTTAAAGGGTAGCAATGAGTATTCTACTACTTTATGAAACTTACCTTAATTAATGTAGTTATATATTTGATCATTCATTTTATTAATTCATATCAAATATCTAGTTATAAAACATCATTGAGTGCTAAGACAGAATCAAATATTCATTAGATATGGAGTTTTCCCTCAACCAGAAATAGGGGAAATAAAAGTCATAACATAAAAAAGAACATTTATATCTATATCTATTTTATGAAAAGTAACTTTGTGTAGGGCTTTACATTTCACATAATTTGGTCTTATTTGTTTTATCAAAATTAAACTTCTAAATAAGTTTATGGATATATATGCTGTTTTCTCTGTGATACTAATGAAGAAACTGGCATTCAAATGCTTATTAGGTTAATTGTTAAGATCACCCAGATGGTAAGCTACCAAGCAAAAGCCAAATCAAATCTTCTGGTTACAAGTTAGTTTATTCATGGTGAAAAGAGAAATGTAGTGCTGTGGGGTCAAACGAAAAAACCGTCACTATCAGTAGGAAATATTGGAGGAGTCTTGAAGAAAGCAGAAGTATTCGATTTAGAAAAGTGAATGCGCGAAATGCTAAGCATCAGAACACATGAATGGACATGAAAGGAGTTGGTAATGGGGGGGCAGGTAAGAGGCCTCACTAGATAAGTAAAGGAAGACATTCCCCAATTGACTGGATGCGCTTGGACAAGTCATTTACATTTTCTGTTACAATGGCACCATTTGACACATGAAAAGAGTAACATATTCTCCACCAGACTCACTGTGTTATTAGGAGGACTAAAAATGTGTATGAGATAGCATTTTGAAATATTTGAAGTGCTTTAACATTGTAATATATCGCAGTACAGATCATCTTAGTATTTTGAGGAAATTTAGCCTTTAAAATTTACTTGCACATTGTTTTCTACACCGATATATTACAAATTGTTGGATTCTAAGGTAACAATCGAAAGACACTTGTTCAGTAGTATTAATGATACCATTTCATTTTAACTTTCCTTTATTTTCCCTTATAAAGAAAAATGTAATTAAAATTCTATTTTTGAACTCTAAAAAAGGCATCTTTCCTTACCCTGTCCACCAAATGCTGAAGGTCAGTTCCTCAAAATCCTGTATTATCTGGAGGCCAAAGTTGGGAAGTTAGAACTCTGGATAGAAGTTGAAAGTGTCCGTTGCAGGAGATGAGATAGATGAAATTTAGGGGACAGTCACTACTTCTGTGCAGTTATATGCTTCCGTGAAAAAGTGAATCTCTCTGCATCGTCCAAAGAGGATTTAACACTTTGAGTCAAACTGTCCTCAAATATTCAGATTGAGTAAGCAAAATTTTTGTATGCAGGATGGGGTCAGAGGGTAGACATTCTTTGGTACTTCAATACATGAATTTATTGTTTTGCAGATTGATGTTTATATGCAAGGAACTCTAAATTATTTTATAGTAAATGGATAAAATAGAATAGTGGTCTCCTGTCTTTCTGAAAACTAAGAGAATTTCTCTGATACTTTTTGGTACCAACACAGCATTATGAAGTTACTTGCTTGTGACCTTCCTGATTCTTGAATGACTACCAGGTCTGGGGAGGAAGGAGTAGGGAGTTAGCTACACTCAGCACAAACTTTAGGAAAGGGGATGTATTAACTCCCTTAATCATAAATTCACAAACCTCTCTCCCACACCCTAACCCCTGCCACACACAGCACCTCATACAACCCAAACATCTATGTAAAGAGGATGACCTTTAAGTTAACTGCCCTCTCTGGAAGCTTTCAGGATGTGTACTATTCAAATAAAGCCTTAAGAATCTACTGTCTCCAAGCCTACACTTTTGATGCCCAGAAGAGTTTATAGCTGTGTCTCCTCTTGCTGACTTGTTAATGGAATAAATCTTTGCAACACAGGTCTTCTCTTTGGGTTTTATTTCTGACACATAAACTGAACTTTTACTTTCGAATTAGTGACAAAAGTATTTTTATTGTTTATGTTGATTTACCTTACACTATTTGGTGTGTAGCCTCAGGCAAGAGAGATTTAAAGACAGAGATTTAAAAGCTTATCCCTAATTTCAATAATTCTCCCAACTCTTATGACATTCTATAATATATGAAAATGACTCATCACTTTTCAGGAACGTTGATAATAAACCAAAAATGTTAGTGATGAAACTAGATTTAGGTGGGACTTTCTTTGTTATTACTTTTCAGTCACAATGGCCCATACATTAATCAGTCCCTTGTCTAAAATTAGGTTTTGTGTTTTGTTTTATTTTTTTAACAAAAACATAGCCACCTTTTAGGAGCTCAAAAAAACAAAACCAAACAAACAGAAAAGTTCTCAATTTGCATATATAGACCAGCATATAAACCTCCACTTACTAATAAACAAAACAGAACAAAAAATGACTGAAATTCTTTACTTGGGTAAAATAGTTTAGCTGGCCACCTCCTTTGGGTAGAGAGTCCTGCTGTGTCTTCTATTTCTAGTAAGAGAAACAGGAGGTGGGGTGGGAAGGTAGATTTGTTAAGAAGAGCTGGGAGAAAATAATAGAGCTGTGCCACATGTCAGGAGAAAGAAAGCCTGTAAGACATTCATGGTGGAATAACTGAAAGAACTTTTAGCAAAGAAGATACTCTTTTTTTAGTTGCTTGCTGTTTTTAGTACAAAGGCCTTTTGCCACCTTAAATTCTAAGCACAGACTGCCACATAAAAATGTTCATCTCCTCTCTTTTAATGTGCCACTTTTTAAAAGATTGAGACAATTGTAGTTCCAGAAAATGGAAAGAGCACCAATAACATAAGTTGGTATGTTGAAGAATTCCTAGAAAATAGAAAGGAAATGGAAAGGATCAAGTGTTGAGAAAAACCACTGTACAAGTGGCTTCCTAAGAAAACTCAGAGACGCTCTAAACTTGGAATCAACACAAATAAAAAGCAGTAGTGGATTGTGGGTAGTAATCAAAGAATAAATTAAAATATTGCAGTAGGAACAAATAGGACAACTGGGCTCTCCTAATCACTGGGAAGACAGGGTGTAGAGAGAAACATTTCTTTCCCACCTCAGGCTAAAGCCAGGAAATGTTCTACAAATGAAGGAGTAAGCTTCCTGAGGAAGGGCCCTCATAGGAAATGGGCCTTTTTTTTTTTTTTTTGGAGGGTCTTCAAAAGAATAGGAGTGTATGTAATGCTCCTCTCCCACAACAGTGTAGCAACAAAGAAAAACAAAAACATTACTCAACCATGAGTCATAAATGCACTAAATCTATTACCATCAGAGTAAAGTTGTTCCTTACTTGGACACTGACCCACTGCCTTCTTATTTCCTCTCATTCAAAATAGAGAACCTGTAGGGAAGTAGAACTGTCTACAATATAGACAATATAGAAAAACCTCTGTTGATTGCCTCTGAGTTGATTAAAGGGCCTTACTAGACATTGTAGCCATATCACCACTTAAGGACATAAAAGAACTAATACAAAACAAGCAAACCTCATAGGAAAAAGCTCATTCCACAAGCATAAAGAATGTATAAAAGTCCTTGCTATTCCTGCGAAAGGTTTAAGATATTTTATCAATAATTACCACACTCAAAATTCCATAGGATGATTGAGGGTATAAATGACCCTAGTTAATGGGCTGAAAAATAAGGACCTAGAATTTTTCCAAATTATAGAGTTAAAAAAAAAAAAGCAAAATTATTTAAATACTTAGCATCAACCATGCATCATGCTAGTTCTAGACTCTAGGGATATAGAAAAGAACAAAAGTGACAAAAAACCTTCCCTTATGAAACATGTATTCTAATAAGGGTCACAGATAAATAAAACATATGGTGACAGATGGTGGTAAGTATTATGAGGAAAATTGAACTTAAGGGAGGGATATAGTATTTGCCAAAATAATGATAGAAATGGGTAGTAGGTTTCCCTCACTTGCTTCCACTGGGGACTAGAGTCTGGGAATTGATGAGTTACTTGTGAATCTAGAATTTTTAATGGTGATTAAAGTTCTAATTGGTGCATGTAGTCCTGAGACTGCGGATCATGGATAATGGTGGTAAGGAAAGAAAGGGTGGGAATGTACCCAGGAATCTATGTAATTCTGAGATTCTCTCTTCACTCCTGCCTATTTTAATGTAACAGAATGAGCATTTTATGAAATCCACAGCATAGGGAACTATTTCTATTCTTAAAAATAGATGATAATACATGGTTTCTTATTTTTAAAAGTCACCTTTTATAAAAATCAAGGTAAACATACATAATATTTAAATTTATACATGAAAAGTAAAATCAAAACCTATTATTTGATATATAATGCCAACTACAAGAAGAACTAAAAGCAGAAGTTAACACTGTTTTGAATCCAGAAAGTAAGCTTCAGTGGTAGTGAGAGAGGCTTTTACTTTTAAGGTAAAAACTATTTGCACTAATTTATAAATCATGTAAAATCATGTTGTAACTAACATTAATACTGGGCAATTAAAAAATTCTGAGTCATAAATGATTGGTTGAACAAGTATATGATATGAAGGGATGAAAAAAGGAATTAGATTTTTGATCTGTACATCTTTACCCTTGACATTCTACTTGGTGGAAAGTCAAGTTTTTGGTTCTAAATAACAATGAGGATTTGATGCCTGTGATGCCAAGTTTGGTCAGTCTCTTTTTTCATTTTTTGCCTGTCACAGCCATGTGTGCTTTAACTGGCTCTGTGTTCATATGAAACCAATAAAGAGAAAAAAAGTCATTTGATTCTTGTAAGGCCGGAGGTACCGGAGGGCAGGGTGGGCCTCAACAAGATGGCTCCAACCCGGACCGGGAGAACAATGGGCGAGAGTGAGCCAGCAAAAATGAGTGACCAGAACTAAGACTCCAGTCACAAAGCCATCCAGTACCTGTTACAGCAACTCTAGCAACCCCGTTCAGCCAGTCGCCAGCAGACGTGACAGCTGTCCCAACCAGTAATTGCTCTCCCCGGCCCCCTCACAGCTTTCTCAGTGTGCCCTTTGTAAACCCGTCACCCATTTTGCTGGGCACGACTTCTCCGACCCACAGCTACATGGACCGGTGAACCTCGCCCAGGACTGCGCTAATAAATTTTTCTTGGCTCCTTTGTTGCCGTTTCGCCTGGTCTGGTTTCGTTTACCTTACAATTCTAAGCATAAAATTTTTGGAAGAAAAAGAATATATATATATATAATTAGTAATTGTAATTGTAATGAAGTTAATTTACACTAATTATAATGAAATGAATTTATCTTTATTTAAAATGGTTTCTAATGAAATGAAAGAACTATAATTCAATCATTTAAAAATCCATATTACTTAAACATGTTTGCAAACACTATATTTGTTTAGCTCTCACCTTTGTTGAGACTCAATTTGTGCAATTTTCCTTATTTGCTGGATAAATATACTAATATATATCCAGGGATACATATGATATGTTATTAATATATACTATTAATGTAACACATATATAATGTTAATATACTTACACACACACACACACACACACACACACACACATCCATAAGCCTAATTATTAGAACCAAAGCCTGTTTTCACTTTCAGCTTTTAAATGACTAGGTGTTTCAGGTGTCTTTCTGTAGAGCCAGCTTTCATAATGTCCAATAAGCATGTTGTTACATATTATTACAACTGGTATGGTGATCTATATAGCTTGGTAAGAACAGATGTTCTGCTATGAAACCAGATATCCACAGTTAACAAAAATTATTTATTGGATCAGTAAACTGAATATAGTAATGAGTTAACTTGCTCATTGTTTATATTTCTTGATAAAGCACACACATATAATCCTCTCCCCATTCCATATCTTAGTTTAGTTTT
>NW_007221144.1:0-745 GCF_000164805.1 Carlito syrichta | reverse complement strand
AATGCAACACAGAGATCAACACTTGGTCTCAAGATGCAGTCTGCTGTCTACAGAGGCCCGCCGCATGGAGCACTCTCTGTCAGGCTTTAGAGAGTCTGCTCAGTTTCTCTGGCGGCTACTGTTCCTGCCACGAATGGGGTCAATAGCTTCCTCTCCAGCAGTTACCAGTCTCTGGATCTCAGGACCTGGTGGCAAAGTGCTGGAGCCCAGTCCAGGCTTGGAATAGCCTCTCCCCACTGCTTCATTCGGAGTCTGCCTCAGACTCCCTCCCTGCATTCCCTCTGTGGCCCTTACTGCCAGCATTCAGCTCACTCCAGCAATTCTTCCCAGGGAAAGCTCCCAACTTGTTAGCTACTAGGTTTCCCACTCCAATTTCATGTGTCTGTGTTTGGTCCAGTGTGGGGGTAGGACATCTGTCTCTCCCGTCTCATGCACTTGGAATATCCTCTCTAGGCAAAATGATGTTTGGTTTTAGAGGGGTGCAGAGATCACCCCCTCAGGCTCAGTATGCAGTTTACTCAGAATTGGGTGAGATAAAGCAGTCCCAGGACAGAGAAAATGGTGGCGGTCCATGTTTTTTCCTCTGGTGGAGCTCAGCTCCAGATTTTCTCCCTGCATTTTCTCCATGGTCCCTGCTGCCAGTGCCTGGCCTGTTGCTGCAGGTAGTGGTGTGGGCCAGATGCCAGATGTTGAGAGGCAGCTGGTCTCTTCTGCCTTTTCCCAAGAGAAGCCCCTGGGATGGGGG
>NW_007221143.1:0-651 GCF_000164805.1 Carlito syrichta | reverse complement strand
TAGCTCCCACATATGAGTGAGGACATGAGGTGTGTGGTTTTCTGTGTCTGATATTTGGTATCTGGCTGGTTCCAGGTCTCTAGGAAAGAAAAGCCACTTCTACCAGGCATGACATTCCAAGAGCTAGAGATTACTTCCAAGAAGTCAAGGATAAAAACCAGACTTTTCTTCAGGCAAAGTTAAATTCTTTCCTACAGACCCTCCTACTTTCTTATGTTTCCAAGATAGGTGTGTAGATAAAATTGGTTTACAACTGTACTGCAAAACCTCTATCTTCACTTTTGGAAACACTTAAGTATCTAATTTTTTACTCTTGGCTAAGCTAAGATCAGTGGGGTTTATGTACTTTTGTTTAAATTCTGACCTGGAGACTTGAATACTTAGCTTCTTTACTAACAGTTTGTAACCGACCTAACCAGTTAGAAAATAATGGCTTGCTTATATGACTGGAGACTTGTAACCACCTTACTGAGGGTTTCTACGAACACTCCTGAAGCCAAAATTCTTGGTCAAATGTTGTAGGTTCAAACCAGAGATTCAGTCTGGTGTTGTGTGCACAAAGAAAATGGCCCTGAAGAATTGGGATGTCAAAATGTCTCTTGGACTTCTAATGTTTGCCTGTTTTTCTTTCTCTTGCTGTACCGCTTATTT
>NW_007221142.1:0-746 GCF_000164805.1 Carlito syrichta | reverse complement strand
TCAAGGATAAAAACCAGACTTTTCTTCAGGCAAAGTTAAATTCTTTCCTACAGACCCTCCTACTTTCTTATGTTTCCAAGATAGGTGTGTAGATAAAATTGGTTTACAACTGTACTGCAAAACCTCTATCTTCACTTTTGGAAACACTTAAGTATCTAATTTTTTACTCTTGGCTAAGCTAAGATCAGTGGGGTTTATGTACTTTTGTTTAAATTCTGACCTGGAGACTTGAATACTTAGCTTCTTTACTAACAGTTTGTAACCGACCTAACCAGTTAGAAAATAATGGCTTGCTTACATGACTGGAGACTTGTGACCCCCTTACTGAGGGTTTCTACGAACACTCCTGAAGCCAAAATTCCTGGTCAAATGTTGTAGGTTCAAACCAGAGATTCAGTCTGGTGTTGTGTGCACAAAGAAAATGGCCCTGAAGAATTGGGATGTCAAAATGTCTCTTGGACTTCTAATGTTTGCCTGTTTTTTCTTTCTCTTGCTGTACCGCTTATTTGCCTTTTCATAAAAGCATTGCACAAGTACGATTTGTGTAGTCTGGCAAATCCTTTCAAGCATATGAACTGGGAAAAAATACACTAGAGTTTATTAAACTTCCAGAAATTTTATTAAGAATTTAAAATTTTTCAACTATCATAACCTAAACTAAAAATTGTATATAGACTCCACATCGCTGTCTCTTTTCCTAGTTCAGAAAAGTATATGATAAAATTCAGTAAAAAAATCTGGGGTCT
>NW_007221141.1:0-787 GCF_000164805.1 Carlito syrichta | reverse complement strand
AAACATTCGTGCTATTGGATTGGCAGTGATTTCTTGGACATGCCACCATTGTTGGAGCTCGAGTAAAGACCCTGGACACCAAGGCTCAGTTGAGTTTTCCGTGACTGGCAACACTACACAAGCAAAGCCACACACTGATGTCAGGAAGTG
Source organism: Carlito syrichta (assembly GCF_000164805.1). Classification (NCBI taxonomy): domain Eukaryota; kingdom Metazoa; phylum Chordata; class Mammalia; order Primates; family Tarsiidae; genus Carlito; species Carlito syrichta. The sequence continues at coordinate 637 of NW_007221141.1, read as the reverse complement.
CTGTTCTCATTCCATGGGGAAAGAACAAGAGAAAGTTACACATTGCAGACTTTCCTAGACCCTTCCCTATGCATCTCTTCCTTTGGGTGGTTTTACTCTGTATTCTGTCCTCAGAATAAACCATAACCATGAATATGGCACTTCTCAATGAGTTCTGTGAACCTTCTAGTGAATGATCAAGACTGAAGGTGGTTTGGGAATCCCTTGAGCCTGCAGTTGGTGTTAGAAGGGTGTCTTGTCGACTGTGCTCCCTCTGATTTTCGCAAGAGGTAAAAAACTGCCTTCTCTTAAACCTCCATATTTTGTACTTTATAATGAGAATATAGAACTTTGAGCCATACAATCACATAGGCTGACAGAGATTTCAGTAGGATGTGCAGAAGTGTTGGAGGTTCGGGCTGGATGAGTAAGAAACAGAAGAATTGATTCCAATCCTGAGACCTAAGAGTACAAGACTGAAATGTTCAGATGTTTATTCTTTGGCAAATGACCAAAACTTTTTGAAGTAGAAAATGTATATTTACAATATACAATATAGAGGCACCTCTGACAACTTGAGAGAGGAGATCTGAATGTATACAAAAATAGAATTATAAGAGATGATGTTTAAAAAATAAAGATAATTCCGGGACTTCAA
>NW_007221140.1:0-846 GCF_000164805.1 Carlito syrichta | reverse complement strand
AAAGTTACACATTGCAGACTTTCCTAGACCCTTCCCTATGCATCTCTTCCTTTGGGTGGTTTTACTCTGTATTCTGTCCTCAGAATAAACCATAACCATGAATATGGCACTTCTCAATGAGTTCTGTGAACCTTCTAGTAAATGATCAAGACTGAAGGTGGTTTGGGAATCCCTTGAGCCTGCAGTTGGTGTTAGAAGGGTGTCTTGTCGACTGTGCTCCCTCTGATTTTCGCAAGAGGTAAAAGACTGCCTTCTCTTAAACCTCCATATTTTGTACTTTATAATGAGAATATAGAACTTTGAGCCATACAATCACATAGGCTGACAGAGATTTCAGTAGGATGTGCAGAAGTGTTGGAGGTTCGGGCTGGATGAGTAAGAAACAGAAGAATTGATTCCAATCCTGAGACCTAAGAGTACAAGACTGAAATGTTTAGATGTTTATTCTTTGGCAAATGACCAAAACTTTTTGAAGTAGAAAATGTATATTTACAATATACAATATAGAGGCACCTCTGACAACTTGAGAGAGGAGATCTGAATGTATACAAAAATAGAATTATAAGAGATGATGTTTAAAAAATAAAGATAATTCCAGGACTTCAAACCTAAGTGTTGTGGGAAATTTATGATTAGGAGAGGAGCAGGTTTCAGAAAATTGCTGCCTAGAATAGTTCTGTGCTTGTTAAGCTTGAGGTACCTGCAAGATATCCATATAGTAACAATCCACAGTAGATTCTGTCCTGGAGTTAATAAGAGAAATTGAGCCTGAACACATATAGAAGTGATAACTATGTAAACCTGGTAAAATGGATGAAGTTGCCAAGTCAAGAATGGAAGTTAGAA
>NW_007221139.1:0-495 GCF_000164805.1 Carlito syrichta | reverse complement strand
CCCTGGGCTCAGGCAATCCTTTCACCTCGGCCGGCCTCCCAAAGTGCTGGGATGGTAGGCTGAGCCACCGTGCCTGGCTGAGTATCTATTTTTAAAGTATTTTAAAAATAACTCATAAAATATGTGTATTAAAAGTTTTACTTGTCTCATAAATTACATAAAGCTGCTTGTATGTAGGTGCATTAGTCCATTTTGCATAGCCATAAAGAAATACCCGAGGCGGGGAAATGTATAAAGAAAAGAGGTTTGTTTGGGCTCAAGGTTCTGCAGACCACACAAGAAACATAATACAAGCATCTGCTTCTGGTGAGGCCTCAGGAGGCTTACAAGAGGGAGCAGGTGTGTTGCATGACAAGCGTGGAAGCAAGAGAGAGAAGGGGCTGTCAGTCTCAAACAACCAGCTCTTGTGGAAACTGAGAGAGTGAAAACTCACTCATCATGTGGGGAGGCACAAAGCCATTAATGAGGGAGCCACCGTCATAGTCCAAATACCTC
>NW_007221138.1:0-4806 GCF_000164805.1 Carlito syrichta | reverse complement strand
CCCTACATATGGTACTTGTGAATGTGAACTTATGGAAATAAGGTCTTTGTATTCAAGGTGTATTCAAGATATGATGTAATCACACTGAGTTAAGTTGGATCTGAATCCAATGACTGGTGTCCTTATTAGAAGAGGGATATATGGACAGAGACAGACACAGAGAAGACAAGGACACCTGAGGGTAGAGCTAGAGATTTAAAGTGACACAGATACAAGTCAAGGAGTGCCAAGGATTGCTGGCAACCACCAGAATCTAGAAACAGACAGAAAAGGATTCTTCCCCAAAAGCCTCCAAAAAAAAGCACGGACCTGTTAACATCTGGACTTCTAGCTTCCAGAACTATGAGAAAATAAAATTCTGGTGTTTTCAGCCACCTATTTTGTTGCATTTTGTTATAGTAGCACTAGGAAGCAAATACACCCAGTACTGTGAAATTTTCACTAAAACCAAAGACAATGCATCTTAAGACCCTACTGTACCATGACTATCATAGAGAAAAAAGCTTTTGCTCTTGTACAACTGCTTTAAAACTGAGAAATAGACTCTCAGAATCCTCTACACCCAAGATCCAAGACAAAAAACTGTGTGTGTGTAGAGCAAGAAAGTGCTGAACTTGGACTCTTGAGCACAGTGTAAAGCTACACACATGACTCTAAAGGTCAGAGAATCAAGGCACTGTGAGTCTCACGCCAACATTGACCATGGAAGCAGAGTCTGAGACCACTGCCTACTGCCTCCCATGTGTTTTCAACAACCTGTAACTGCCATAGTAAGGGACAACTAACTTTGGGGGATGCCACATGAAAGCAAAAATGGCAAAGATAAAATAAATTTAATGACAGTGTTTTGTCATTTAGACTATTTTGCAAGGCCGAAGGATAGAATTGAGGACTCTGGTAGAACCATACAGTTGACAAGTTTACTGCAGTGTGTGTGCAAGGATAACTCTTCCTATTGGAGATTGGGAGTTTCAGAGTATAGGTACTGGCAATTGATATCATGAAATACTGGCCTCTGCATGTCTAAAGAGTCCTAATGGGACTTCCAAGTTTGGTTACTCCTGTGGCCTGTATCCCTGAGTTTTGTCTGAGCATTTGCAAGACAGTCCTCCAGAGACATTACGCATTAACAGGGTCTAATAGAAGGTCATTGATCATATTATCATCTATGAAACAGGGATATACAGTGCAAGAATATTCTACCAACCAAGAAGTCTACATTAACTAATAATATATAGTAATCCTTTATGCTTTTATTAAGACCAGAATCCATCTGCTGGTAAACATACCTGTATGGCCAAGAACATCAGGACATTGTTTGTGGCCAGAAGTCTCAGAGTTGAAGACATCATGTTAGAAGTACTGATCATTTTACAAACTGTGAGTCAAATTTGTATGCCTGGTCCAGTTTTTTACCATATGGTTCAAAGACATATTTGAGGACAAAAGAAAGTCAAAGTGAAAATACATATAGTTCCCACAACTATCAAGTACAAGAGTGAATATCGTTTAGCTGTAAACTTAAAACAGCTCTATGAAAGTCTATTTCTAAAAAAAGTAAAACTCAATAAAACACAATTATATAATGGACTTCAAAAGTTTAAAAAGTTTTTTCTTTAGGTTACTGGTAATATTTTGTTTGCTGATCTGATGATGCTTACTTTTGTGCAAAATTTGTTGCGCTCTACCCTCAAGAAATGTATACTTTCCTGTATGTACTTTTTTCAATAATTTTTATAAAGTGAATATCATTAGCTATAACAAGCTGCTTAAACTTGTCACCATGACATTTCATAGACAAGAATATAAGAAAAAGGCTCAGCTGAATCTTTTTTGGTGTAAATAAGATGCTGAAGACTGACAGTTGTCTTAAAGATAATCCAGACCCCAATTCAGCAATACCCTGCACAAAAAGATCTTCATCAAGAATAAACTAGCAAACTGATGAATCCTGCCCCTTGAGTAAAATAGTCAACAGTGCAAACAGGAGAAAAGGAATTTTACCTGTTTTTTTAAAGTTTAATAAAAATTTCATTTACCATTGTCTTTGCTCACAGTTAAAGATAAAGCATAGAAATCCTCAGATCATTTTTTAAATATAGCCAGAAATTTCTACTTATGTTAAGGGATTCAGTCCCATATGGAGGAAAGTCATATAATAGAAGTCAGCTTTTTCTGAAAGTGAATTAAACACTTGGAAATAATTTCAGAGTTTATGACAAGTTTCAATAGCACTTAATTTAGATCCAGATCTATGTTTATTAGAAAAAGCTGTCTCAAGTTAGGAGGAAAAAGAAAATGTGTGAGTGTATGTGTGTGTCTATGCCTGTATGTATTTGAAGGGTAGAGTTGGGAAAAGAGTGGATGTGCTGGTCAGAGAAAAAAAGAGTGGAACATAAGAAGTCAGAAGGAGGGAAAATAGGAAATAAATGTTATACGGAATTTACATTTTTAAAAAAATATAGAGAACTAAAACACTCTTTCAAATAAACCTTGAAGGCCTGATTTGGAGGGACACATTTGTTGGCTAATATAGTCAAGTAAGCCATAATATTTTGTGATTTCAGAGAGTTTCCTAATGCTGACATCTGCTACAGCATCAACCTCTCCATGGTACTGGAAACCTTTAAACATTACACTTAGCACTTCAATATTTTAACAAGAGAAGTATCCCTCTGTGGTACCAAAAGTTAATAATTCATACCCATGAATTAGGCATTCTTTTTTCAAGCCCAAATAAAGCGTATTAACTTCCAGTTCCAATGAGTCCTGCTAGACCACGAATAGCTTACCATGACCAGGAGCAATTCACAACATGTGCTGCATACGATGTCAAGAAAACACACTCAGCGGAAATGAAAAGGTATAAACAGTGGGATCCCAATGATGGCAGAAGGTAAGCAAGAGAGAGGAAAGGGACCGATGGGAGGATTTGACCTGGATCAAAGGATTGAAGTATAAAGGGCAGAAAACTGTTTGCCTGAATGGTAGAAAGTGGTTTTCCACTGTTCCGTTTTAGACTTTTCTTGTTTTTATTTTTTAAGTAGTTAGATTTACAAAGGGAGATAAAACTTCATTTTAAGAGCCTAAATTTATACCTATAAGATGGCAAACTAGTATGATATCAAGAAGCCACAAGTGCAGACTGAAAAATGGGTATGAAATGGATTTTTATCTTTAAGTATTTGTTTAAATTTACCTGCATATCTGATGCATGTTTGAATGTTATAGGATTATTTTATAAAACAAAAATTAATGGAAGGTATGTGTTTGGGATTCAATATTTAATCATAAGGACAGTATATTGGTGATGAAGGTGATTTTATTGAGGACTTCTCTAAACTCAGCACTCTGTCAAGAACTTTAGGTGATTAGGGAAAAAAATGTGAGCCATTGGTCTACAGCTGGAGTCGATTATAGTCTAGCCATGCAGACAAATTTAGCATGCCGAGGGAAACCACTGGAGAACATTTTGGTCTTTCCTCTGGGTGTGAAACAAAATTACAGAAACTATTCAGAAAAAGGATACAGTGTTAATGTCAAGGAAAATTTCAAGGAAGACATGGAACTGAACTTGGTTTCTGAGATGTAGAATTTAAGATAGGTCTTTCAACAGAATGGGATGAAGAAATTAATAAGCAAGGGGGAGACATGACCTCCCCAAGGGACAGTCACAGTTACTGCAGAGGATGTATGGAGGGGAGGGATATCACATACAGTCATGTGCTGAGGTTTAGGTCTGATTTTTGAGGAATGAAAAACCAAGTTGAGGTAGGGGGCATTGAGGGCTGTATTTATAATCACAGAACTATTATAGGTTGCTAAAGAAGGCATATGGTAACAAAATAGTATTTTCAGAAGACCTTTCTGGAGGTGGTATGCAGCCTGCATTACAGGAAAAGTACCTTCTGTTAGGGAGGTGAGCCAAGAGATTCTGACTCTAATCTAGTCAAGAGGTGTTAAGAGCCTGCACTAGGGCTATGAATGTTTAGACAAAACCTCAAATCTGAGAGAGATATTTTTTAGTAGAAAATGTCAAGCCCCAGTGATAGGTTGTGTGCATGAGACAAAGGTAAAAGACGTTGACTTCTAACTTTTTCCAATAACTGGAAGCATGATGATACCATGTCTGAGAGAATGAAAGAGTTATAGTAGTTACTTTTTGTGATTAAAAAAACTCAATTAGCTTGGTTTAGGATTTAGTGAGATTCAGGGCTCCATGATTGTGGACATGTTTAGTGTATGTAGATGCTGTTCTGTCTTAGCTTACGCAACTATTGATCTTTACCGAGGTGAGAGAGAAAAGGTGAAAGTGCTGTTCATTGAGGGCACTCTGGGCACCAGGAGTTGGTTTTAGGTACCCACCTAGTATTTTATCTAATGCTCACTAAGATAATTGTTACTTACTGAGCAATTATTATGTCTCCTCCTAAATGTTTCTATACAGATCTTTTACCTACTTAATCCTCATTAACAAATGAATTAGGTATCATTAACTCTACTTTGCAATTCAGGAAACTGGCCCAAATGGTTACATATGTGGCCCAAGATGGTTACACACAGGACACAAATAGTAAGTTATGAGAAAATTTTAAGAAGTTGGTTGGAGCAATCCCTTTATGTCCCCTTCCACTCTGGGAGCTTTTCTGTCTTCTGAATAAATCCTTTCTCTCTTACACATACAAACACACAAAAGAAGCTGGTTGGTGTGACTTATGACAGTCATGTCATTTCCAACAGTCATGTATAAAAGGAAGTCATGTTTTAGAAAAACTCTGAAAGGAAGTCAAGCTTCATTGTCTTTCT
>NW_007221137.1:0-4579 GCF_000164805.1 Carlito syrichta | reverse complement strand
CAAGGATTGCTGGCAACCACCAGAATCTAGAAACAGACAGAAAGGGATTCTTCCCCAAAAGCCTCCAAAAAAAAGCACGGACCTGTTAACATCTGGACTTCTAGCTTCCAGAACTATGAGAAAATAAAATTCTGGTGTTGTCAGCCACCTATTTTGTTGCATTTTGTTATAGTAGCACTAGGAAGCAAATACACCCAGTACTGTGAAATTTTCACTAAAACCAAAGACAATGCATCTTAAGACCCTACTGTACCATGACTATCATAGAGAAAAAAGCTTTTGCTCTTGTACAACTGCTTTAAAACTGAGAAATAGACTCTCAGAATCCTCTACACCCAAGATCCAAGACAAAAAACTGTGTGTGTGTAGAGCAAGAAAGTGCTGAACTTGGACTCTTGAGCACAGTGTAAAGCTACACACATGACTCTAAAGGTCAGAGAATCAAGGCACTGTGAGTCTCACGCCAACATTGACCATGGAAGCAGAGTCTGAGACCACTGCCTACTGCCTCCCATGTGTTTTCAACAACCTGTAACTGCCATAGTAAGGGACAACTAACTTTGGGGGATGCCACATGAAAGCAAAAATGGCAAAGATAAAATAAATTTAATGACAACGTTTTGTCATTTAGACTATTTTGCAAGGCCGAAGGATAGAATTGAGGACTCTGGTAGAACCATACAGTTGACAAGTTTACTGCAGTGTGTGTGCAAGGATAACTCTTCCTATTGGAGATTGGGAGTTTCAGAGTATAGGTACTGGCAATTGATATCATGAAATACTGGCCTCTGCATGTCTAAAGAGTCCTAATGGGACTTCCAAGTTTGGTTACTCCTGTGGCCTGTATCCCTGAGTTTTGTCTGAGCATTTGCAAGACAGTCCTCCAGAGACATTACGCATTAACAGGGTCTAATAGAAGGTCATTGATCATATTATCATCTATGAAACAGGGATATACAGTGCAAGAATATTCTACCAACCAAGAAGTCTACATTAACTAATAATATATAGTAATCCTTTATGCTTTTATTAAGACCAGAATCCATCTGCTGGTAAACATACCTGTATGGCCAAGAACATCAGGACATTGTTTGTGGCCAGAAGTCTCAGAGTTGAAGACATCATGTTAGAAGTACTGATCATTTTACAAACTGTGAGTCAAATTTGTATGCCTGGTCCAGTTTTTTACCATATGGTTCAAAGACATATTTGAGGACAAAAGAAAGTCAAAGTGAAAATACATATAGTTCCCACAACTATCAAGTACAAGAGTGAATATCGTTTAGCTGTAAACTTAAAACAGCTCTATGAAAGTCTATTTCTAAAAAAAGTAAAACTCAATAAAACACAATTATATAATGGACTTCAAAAGTTTAAAAAGTTTTTTCTTTAGGTTACTGGTAATATTTTGTTTGCTGATCTGATGATGCTTACTTTTGTGCAAAATTTGTTGCGCTCTACCCTCAAGAAATGTATACTTTCCTGTATGTACTTTTTTCAATAATTTTTATAAAGTGAATATCATTAGCTATAACAAGCTGCTTAAACTTGTCACCATGACATTTCATAGACAAGAATATAAGAAAAAGGCTCAGCTGAATCTTTTTTGGTGTAAATAAGATGCTGAAGACTGACAGTTGTCTTAAAGATAATCCAGACCCCAATTCAGCAATACCCTGCACAAAAAGATCTTCATCAAGAATAAACTAGCAAACTGATGAATCCTGCCCCTTGAGTAAAATAGTCAACAGTGCAAACAGGAGAAAAGGAATTTTACCTGTTTTTTTAAAGTTTAATAAAAATTTCATTTACCATTGTCTTTGCTCACAGTTAAAGATAAAGCATAGAAATCCTCAGATCATTTTTTAAATATAGCCAGAAATTTCTACTTATGTTAAGGGATTCAGTCCCATATGGAGGAAAGTCATATAATAGAAGTCAGCTTTTTCTGAAAGTGAATTAAACACTTGGAAATAATTTCAGAGTTTATGACAAGTTTCAATAGCACTTAATTTAGATCCAGATCTATGTTTATTAGAAAAAGCTGTCTCAAGTTAGGAGGAAAAAGAAAATGTGTGAGTGTATGTGTGTGTCTATGCCTGTATGTATTTGAAGGGTAGAGTTGGGAAAAGAGTGGATGTGCTGGTCAGAGAAAAAAAGAGTGGAACATAAGAAGTCAGAAGGAGGGAAAATAGGAAATAAATGTTATACGGAATTTACATTTTTAAAAAAATATAGAGAACTAAAACACTCTTTCAAATAAACCTTGAAGGCCTGATTTGGAGGGACACATTTGTTGGCTAATATAGTCAAGTAAGCCATAATATTTTGTGATTTCAGAGAGTTTCCTAATGCTGACATCTGCTACAGCATCAACCTCTCCATGGTACTGGAAACCTTTAAACATTACACTTAGCACTTCAATATTTTAACAAGAGAAGTATCCCTCTGTGGTACCAAAAGTTAATAATTCATACCCATGAATTAGGCATTCTTTTTTCAAGCCCAAATAAAGCGTATTAACTTCCAGTTCCAATGAGTCCTGCTAGACCACGAATAGCTTACCATGACCAGGAGCAATTCACAACATGTGCTACATACGATGTCAAGAAAACACACTCAGCGGAAATGAAAAGGTATAAACAGTGGGATCCCAATGATGGCAGAAGGTAAGCAAGAGAGAGGAAAGGGACCGATGGGAGGATTTGACCTGGATCAAAGGATTGAACTATAAAGGGCAGAAAACTGTTTGCCTGAATGGTAGAAAGTGGTTTTCCACTGTTCCGTTTTAGACTTTTCCTGTTTTTATTTTTTAAGTAGTTAGATTTACAAAGGGAGATAAAACTTCATTCTAAGAGCCTAAATTTATACCTATAAGATGGCAAACTAGTATGATATCAAGAAGCCACAAGTGCAGACTGAAAAATGGGTATGAAATGGATTTTTATCTTTAAGTATTTGTTTAAATTTACCTGCATATCTGATGCATGTTTGAATGTTATAGGATTATTTTATAAAACAAAAATTAATGGAAGGTATGTGTTTGGGATTCAATATTTAATCATAAGGACAGTATATTGGTGATGAAGGTGATTTTATTGAGGACTTCTCTAAACTCAGCACTCTGTCAAGAACTTTAGGTGATTAGGGAAAAAAATGTGAGCCATTGGTCTACAGCTGGAGTCGATTATAGTCTAGCCATGCAGACAAATTTAGCATGCCGAGGGAAACCACTGGAGAACATTTTGGTCTTTCCTCTGGGTGTGAAACAAAATTACAGAAACTATTCAGAAAAAGGATACAGTGTTAATGTCAAGGAAAATTTCAAGGAAGACATGGAACTGAACTTGGTTTCTGAGATGTAGAATTTAAGATAGGTCTTTCAACAGAATGGGATGAAGAAATTAATAAGCAAGGGGGAGACATGACCTCCCCAAGGGACAGTCACAGTTACTGCAGAGGATGTATGGAGGGGAGGGATATCACATACAGTCATGTGCTGAGGTTTAGGTCTGATTTTTGAGGAATGAAAAACCAAGTTGAGGTAGGGGGCATTGAGGGCTGTATTTATAATCACAGAACTATTATAGGTTGCTAAAGAAGGCATATGGTAACAAAATAGTATTTTCAGAAGACCTTTCTGGAGGTGGTATGCAGCCTGCATTACAGGAAAAGTACCTTCTGTTAGGGAGGTGAGCCAAGAGATTCTGACTCTAATCTAGTCAAGAGGTGTTAAGAGCCTGCACTAGGGCTATGAATGTTTAGACAAAACCTCAAATCTGAGAGAGATATTTTTTAGTAGAAAATGTCAAGCCCCAGTGATAGGTTGTGTGCATGAGACAAAGGTAAAAGACGTTGACTTCTAACTTTTTCCAATAACTGGAAGCATGATGATACCATGTCTGAGAGAATGAAAGAGTTATAGTAGTTACTTTTTGTGATTAAAAAAACTCAATTAGCTTGGTTTAGGATTTAGTGAGATTCAGGGCTCCATGATTGTGGACATGTTTAGTGTATGTAGATGCTGTTCTGTCTTAGCTTACGCAACTATTGATCTTTACCGAGGTGAGAGAGAAAAGGTGAAAGTGCTGTTCATTGAGGGCACTCTGGGCACCAGGAGTTGGTTTTAGGTACCCACCTAGTATTTTATCTAATGCTCACTAAGATAATTGTTACTTACTGAGCAATTATTATGTCTCCTCCTAAATGTTTCTATACAGATCTTTTACCTACTTAATCCTCATTAACAAATGAATTAGGTATCATTAACTCTACTTTGCAATTCAGGAAACTGGCCCAAATGGTTACATATGTGGCCCAAGATGGTTACACACAGGACACAAATAGTAAGTTATGAGAAAATTTTAAGAAGTTGGTTGGAGCAATCCCTTTATGTCCCCTTCCACTCTGGGAGCTTTTCTGTCTTCTGAATAAATCCTTTCTCTCTTACACATACAAACACACAAAAGAAGCTGGTTGGTGTGACTTATGACAGTCATGTCATTTCCAACAGTCATGTATAAAAGGAAGTCATGTTTTAGAAAAACTCTGAAAGGAAGTCAAGCTTCATTGTCTTTCT
>NW_007221136.1:0-4459 GCF_000164805.1 Carlito syrichta | reverse complement strand
AAAATAAAATTCTGGTGTTTTCAGCCACCTATTTTGTTGCATTTTGTTATAGTAGCACTAGGAAGCAAATACACCCAGTACTGTGAAATTTTCACTAAAACCAAAGACAATGCATCTTAAGACCCTACTGTACCATGACTATCATAGAGAAAAAAGCTTTTGCTCTTGTACAACTGCTTTAAAACTGAGAAATAGACTCTCAGAATCCTCTACACCCAAGATCCAAGACAAAAAACTGTGTGTGTGTAGAGCAAGAAAGTGCTGAACTTGGACTCTTGAGCACAGTGTAAAGCTACACACATGACTCTAAAGGTCAGAGAATCGAGGCACTGTGAGTCTCACGCCAACATTGACCATGGAAGCAGAGTCTGAGACCACTGCCTACTGCCTCCCATGTGTTTTCAACAACCTGTAACTGCCATAGTAAGGGACAACTAACTTTGGGGGATGCCACATGAAAGCAAAAATGGCAAAGATAAAATAAATTTAATGACAGTGTTTTGTCATTTAGACTATTTTGCAAGGCCGAAGGATAGAATTGAGGACTCTGGTAGAACCATACAGTTGACAAGTTTACTGCAGTGTGTGTGCAAGGATAACTCTTCCTATTGGAGATTGGGAGTTTCAGAGTATAGGTACTGGCAATTGATATCATGAAATACTGGCCTCTGCATGTCTAAAGAGTCCTAATGGGACTTCCAAGTTTGGTTACTCCTGTGGCCTGTATCCCTGAGTTTTGTCTGAGCATTTGCAAGACAGTCCTCCAGAGACATTACGCATTAACAGGGTCTAATAGAAGGTCATTGATCATATTATCATCTATGAAACAGGGATATACAGTGCAAGAATATTCTACCAACCAAGAAGTCTACATTAACTAATAATATATAGTAATCCTTTATGCTTTTATTAAGACCAGAATCCATCTGCTGGTAAACATACCTGTATGGCCAAGAACATCAGGACATTGTTTGTGGCCAGAAGTCTCAGAGTTGAAGACATCATGTTAGAAGTACTGATCATTTTACAAACTGTGAGTCAAATTTGTATGCCTGGTCCAGTTTTTTACCATATGGTTCAAAGACATATTTGAGGACAAAAGAAAGTCAAAGTGAAAATACATATAGTTCCCACAACTATCAAGTACAAGAGTGAATATCGTTTAGCTGTAAACTTAAAACAGCTCTATGAAAGTCTATTTCTAAAAAAAGTAAAACTCAATAAAACACAATTATATAATGGACTTCAAAAGTTTAAAAAGTTTTTTCTTTAGGTTACTGGTAATATTTTGTTTGCTGATCTGATGATGCTTACTTTTGTGCAAAATTTGTTGCGCTCTACCCTCAAGAAATGTATACTTTCCTGTATGTACTTTTTTCAATAATTTTTATAAAGTGAATATCATTAGCTATAACAAGCTGCTTAAACTTGTCACCATGACATTTCATAGACAAGAATATAAGAAAAAGGCTCAGCTGAATCTTTTTTGGTGTAAATAAGATGCTGAAGACTGACAGTTGTCTTAAAGATAATCCAGACCCCAATTCAGCAATACCCTGCACAAAAAGATCTTCATCAAGAATAAACTAGCAAACTGATGAATCCTGCCCCTTGAGTAAAATAGTCAACAGTGCAAACAGGAGAAAAGGAATTTTACCTGTTTTTTTAAAGTTTAATAAAAATTTCATTTACCATTGTCTTTGCTCACAGTTAAAGATAAAGCATAGAAATCCTCAGATCATTTTTTAAATATAGCCAGAAATTTCTACTTATGTTAAGGGATTCAGTCCCATATGGAGGAAAGTCATATAATAGAAGTCAGCTTTTTCTGAAAGTGAATTAAACACTTGGAAATAATTTCAGAGTTTATGACAAGTTTCAATAGCACTTAATTTAGATCCAGATCTATGTTTATTAGAAAAAGCTGTCTCAAGTTAGGAGGAAAAAGAAAATGTGTGAGTGTATGTGTGTGTCTATGCCTGTATGTATTTGAAGGGTAGAGTTGGGAAAAGAGTGGATGTGCTGGTCAGAGAAAAAAAGAGTGGAACATAAGAAGTCAGAAGGAGGGAAAATAGGAAATAAATGTTATACGGAATTTACATTTTTAAAAAAATATAGAGAACTAAAACACTCTTTCAAATAAACCTTGAAGGCCTGATTTGGAGGGACACATTTGTTGGCTAATATAGTCAAGTAAGCCATAATATTTTGTGATTTCAGAGAGTTTCCTAATGCTGACATCTGCTACAGCATCAACCTCTCCATGGTACTGGAAACCTTTAAACATTACACTTAGCACTTCAATATTTTAACAAGAGAAGTATCCCTCTGTGGTACCAAAAGTTAATAATTCATACCCATGAATTAGGCATTCTTTTTTCAAGCCCAAATAAAGCGTATTAACTTCCAGTTCCAATGAGTCCTGCTAGACCACGAATAGCTTACCATGACCAGGAGCAATTCACAACATGTGCTACATACGATGTCAAGAAAACACACTCAGCGGAAATGAAAAGGTATAAACAGTGGGATCCCAATGATGGCAGAAGGTAAGCAAGAGAGAGGAAAGGGACCGATGGGAGGATTTGACCTGGATCAAAGGATTGAACTATAAAGGGCAGAAAACTGTTTGCCTGAATGGTAGAAAGTGGTTTTCCACTGTTCCGTTTTAGACTTCTCTTGTTTTTATTTTTTAAGTAGTTAGATTTACAAAGGGAGATAAAACTTCATTCTAAGAGCCTAAATTTATACCTATAAGATGGCAAACTAGTATGATATCAAGAAGCCACAAGTGCAGACTGAAAAATGGGTATGAAATGGATTTTTATCTTTAAGTATTTGTTTAAATTTACCTGCATATCTGATGCATGTTTGAATGTTATAGGATTATTTTATAAAACAAAAATTAATGGAAGGTATGTGTTTGGGATTCAATATTTAATCATAAGGACAGTATATTGGTGATGAAGGTGATTTTATTGAGGACTTCTCTAAACTCAGCACTCTGTCAAGAACTTTAGGTGATTAGGGAAAAAAATGTGAGCCATTGGTCTACAGCTGGAGTCGATTATAGTCTAGCCATGCAGACAAATTTAGCATGCCGAGGGAAACCACTGGAGAACATTTTGGTCTTTCCTCTGGGTGTGAAACAAAATTACAGAAACTATTCAGAAAAAGGATACAGTGTTAATGTCAAGGAAAATTTCAAGGAAGACATGGAACTGAACTTGGTTTCTGAGATGTAGAATTTAAGATAGGTCTTTCAACAGAATGGGATGAAGAAATTAATAAGCAAGGGGGAGACATGACCTCCCCAAGGGACAGTCACAGTTACTGCAGAGGATGTATGGAGGGGAGGGATATCACATACAGTCATGTGCTGAGGTTTAGGTCTGATTTTTGAGGAATGAAAAACCAAGTTGAGGTAGGGGGCATTGAGGGCTGTATTTATAATCACAGAACTATTATAGGTTGCTAAAGAAGGCATATGGTAACAAAATAGTATTTTCAGAAGACCTTTCTGGAGGTGGTATGCAGCCTGCATTACAGGAAAAGTACCTTCTGTTAGGGAGGTGAGCCAAGAGATTCTGACTCTAATCTAGTCAAGAGGTGTTAAGAGCCTGCACTAGGGCTATGAATGTTTAGACAAAACCTCAAATCTGAGAGAGATATTTTTTAGTAGAAAATGTCAAGCCCCAGTGATAGGTTGTGTGCATGAGACAAAGGTAAAAGACGTTGACTTCTAACTTTTTCCAATAACTGGAAGCATGATGATACCATGTCTGAGAGAATGAAAGAGTTATAGTAGTTACTTTTTGTGATTAAAAAAACTCAATTAGCTTGGTTTAGGATTTAGTGAGATTCAGGGCTCCATGATTGTGGACATGTTTAGTGTATGTAGATGCTGTTCTGTCTTAGCTTACGCAACTATTGATCTTTACCGAGGTGAGAGAGAAAAGGTGAAAGTGCTGTTCATTGAGGGCACTCTGGGCACCAGGAGTTGGTTTTAGGTACCCACCTAGTATTTTATCTAATGCTCACTAAGATAATTGTTACTTACTGAGCAATTATTATGTCTCCTCCTAAATGTTTCTATACAGATCTTTTACCTACTTAATCCTCATTAACAAATGAATTAGGTATCATTAACTCTACTTTGCAATTCAGGAAACTGGCCCAAATGGTTACATATGTGGCCCAAGATGGTTACACACAGGACACAAATAGTAAGTTATGAGAAAATTTTAAGAAGTTGGTTGGAGCAATCCCTTTATGTCCCCTTCCACTCTGGGAGCTTTTCTGTCTTCTGAATAAATCCTTTCTCTCTTACACATACAAACACACAAAAGAAGCTGGTTGGTGTGACTTATGACAGTCATGTCATTTCCAACAGTCATGTATAAAAGGAAGTCATGTTTTAGAAAAACTCTGAAAGGAAGTCAAGCTTCATTGTCTTTCT
>NW_007221135.1:0-794 GCF_000164805.1 Carlito syrichta | reverse complement strand
AGCAAATACACCCAGTACTGTGAAATTTCACTAAAACCCAAAGACAATGCATCTTAAGACCCTACTGTACCATGACTATCATAGAGAAAAAAGCTTTTGCTCTTGTACAACTGCTTTAAAACTGAGAAATAGACTCTCAGAATCCTCTACACCCAAGATCCAAGACAAAAAACTGTGTGTGTGTAGAGCAAGAAAGTGCTGAACTTGGACTCTTGAGCACAGTGTAAAGCTACACACATGACTCTAAAGGTCAGAGAATCAAGGCACTGTGAGTCTCACGCCAACATTGACCATGGAAGCAGAGTCTGAGACCACTGCCTACTGCCTCCCATGTGTTTTCAACAACCTGTAACTGCCATAGTAAGGGACAACTAACTTTGGGGGATGCCACATGAAAGCAAAAATGGCAAAGATAAAATAAATTTAATGACAGCGTTTTGTCATTTAGACTATTTTGCAAGGCCGAAGGATAGAATTGAGGACTCTGGTAGAACCATACAGTTGACGAGTTTACTGCAGTGTGTGTGCAAGGATAACTCTTCCTATTGGAGATTGGGAGTTTCAGAGTATAGGTACTGGCAATTGATATCATGAAATACTGGCCTCTGCATGTCTAAAGAGTCCTAATGGGACTTCCAAGTTTGGTTACTCCTGTGGCCTGTATCCCTGAGTTTTGTCTGAGCATTTGCAAGACAGTCCTCCAGAGACATTACGCATTAACAGGGTCTAATAGAAGGTCATTGATCATATTATCATCTATGAAACAGGGATATACAGTGCAAGAATATTCTACC
>NW_007221134.1:0-4424 GCF_000164805.1 Carlito syrichta | reverse complement strand
CTCCTCCTAAATGTTTCTATACAGATCTTTTACCTACTTAATCCTAAAAAACAAATGAATTAGGTATCATTAACTCTACTTTGCAATTCAGGAAACTGGCCCAAATGGTTACATATGTGGCCCAAGATGGTTACACACAGGACACAAATAGTAAGTTATGAGAAAATTTTAAGAAGTTGGTTGGAGCAATCCCTTTATGTCCCCTTCCACTCTGGGAGCTTTTCTGTCTTCTGAATAAATCCTTTCTCTCTTACACATACAAACACACAAAAGAAGCTGGTTGGTGTGACTTATGACAGTCATGTCATTTCCAACAGTCATGTATAAAAGGAAGTCATGTTTTAGAAAAACTCTGAAAGGAAGTCAAGCTTCATTGTCTTTCTTTCTCTCTATAATCTATTCCCTGAAGAATCCATTCAGAGAGGTCCTCCTAAAGCCCAACACTGAAAGTGCCACATACCACTTCGCTCATACCTTCTGCTAGCCCTTTGCCATATTAATAGTACTTTCTGAAAAGGATACGAGCAAAAGAAAGTAGACTCAGACATTAAAAGGCAAGCAGTATTAATAGGTAGTCATCAGTCACAAGTAGACCAGCTTTATACTAATATTTTCATACCATAGATCAAGAAAAAAATCTATAAATAATACTAGATATATAAATGTTTTGAAGTAAAGATATCCTGTTTAGCCTAAGCACAAAATCAATAAATAAGTAAATGGGGATGAAGATTAAAATTCATGCTTGCTTAAAATTCAAAATCCAAAACCGACTGAGGCTGAGATTACTTTAGAGACAGCCATATATTTTCTGGGTAAATGCTAACTTAAAAAAAAAAACCGTGTAAGTTTTGTTTCATAAACCAAATATCCATAAAAATGCTAGAGGCCAGGTACAGTGGCTCATGCCTGTTAATCCCAACACTTTGGGAGGCTGAGGCAGGAGGACTGCTTGAGCCCGGGAGTTCTAGACCAATCTGGACAAGACAACAAGACCTCATCTGTACAAAAAAATAAAACTAAAAAATTAGCCAGGCATGGTGGTACACACCTGTAGTCCTAGTTTCTTTTTTTCTTTCTTTTTTTGAGTTGGAGTCTCACTCTGTCGCCCATACTGGAGTGCAGTGGCTGCTCCTGGCCACTGCAGCCTTGACCAGCTGGGCTCCAGCGATCCTTCCGCCTCAGTCTTCCAAGTAGCTGGAACTACAGGCGTGCACTACCACACCCGGCTGATTTTTGATTTATTGTAGAGATGAGGTCACGCCAAGTTGCCCAGGTGGGTCTTGTACCCTCAGGCTCAGGCAATCCACTCACCTTGGCCTCCCAAAGCACAGGATTACAGGCTGAGCCACCGAGCCTGGCAAGTCCTAGTTTCTCAGGAGACTGAGGCAGAAGGATCACCTGAGGCCAGGAGGTTGGGGCTGCAGTGACCTATGATTGTGCCACTGTCTCTCCAGCCTGGGTGACAGAGCAAGACCCCAACTCAAAACAAAACAAAAAACAACAAAGCAACAACAGTGAAAAAACAAACAAACAAACAAAAAACCACTGCTGGAGCTCACAGTTTACAACAAATAAAGCTGAGGTTGGTGAGAAGACTCAGGACTTGAGAAAGTTTAGTAAGAGGGCAGCTCTTTTACCCCCCCCCGATTCTGCCTTAACTTCTTCAGCACTCCCTGGTTAACCTTGTTTCCTGAATAGAACCTTGGAATTGAATGACTGATTGATTTAAAATTCGAACTCTGAGATTTAAGACACTTGCTGCTTGTGTTGTGTTTTGCCATAGTGACACATAAAATCACCTTCATATAGTCATTGATATTTAGTGTAAGAATAAAATGTAGCCGGACTCGGTGGCTCAGCCTGTAATCCCGCACCTTTGGGAGATTGAGGTGAGTGGATTGCCTGAGCCTGCGGGTTCGAGACCTGTCTGGGCAGCGAGACCTCATCTCTACAATAAATCAAAAAAATCAGCTGGACGTAATAGCGCATGCCTGTAATTCCGGCTACTTGGAAGGCTGAGGCGGAAGGATCGCTGGAGCCCAGCAGGTTGAGGCTGCGGTGGCCGGGAGCGGCCACTGCACTCCAGTCTGGGCGACAGAGTGAGACTCCAACTCAAAAAAAAAAAAAAAGAATAAAATGCTAGAAGCATATTGTCTGGCCTGATTTGAGACAGAAAAATCTTTAGATTTTAGAGCACATTTATTTAGAAGTGACATCCTCTTTCCTTGAAAAAGAAGTGCCTCATTTTTTGAAAGCCTAGGGTTAGGACCAAGACCAGAGATAAATGCATAACTTGGGAGTCGTAGAATACAGTATCAATTTTTGAATCACAGGTAAGATGAACCATTAAAACAAACAAAAAAGAGAATGAGAAAAACACAATGGAATATAAGATAAAAGGAAATGCTAAGACATCTTGAGGACCAGTTAAGAGAACCCTTGCAATAACTTTGGGAATAGTGAGTTTCATAAAATGAAAAGGACAGAAGACAGACTTCAAGGAGATTAAATGGAGAAAGGAGAAGATAAATCAAATAAAGCAAATTCTAAAAACTTTCATATTATGAGAAATTGCAATGCATATTTTTGGATTTTTAAGCTGAGTACACATTTTTAAACATTTATTAAAAGAAATAAAAAATGACTAATAAGGTAAGGTATTGCATTTGAAATACATAAAGAGTGGCACATAATCTGAGATACAAAGAAGAAAACATTTCTGATATTCTCTAATCAGTGAAAATCACAGTAGAAGAAAAAAATAAGAGGAAGAGTCTCCTATAAATCTGAAAAAAATTTACATATTTTGTAAACAGTTAGCAAAAAATCTTTGATTTTTGAAAACTGCATGAATTTTTTACACAGTGAAATAGTTGTGATCTTAAAACTGAGAAGTTTGAGTAATTTATGAATGTAATTTAAATAATTGTTAGGCATTTTATTTTAATAACCACACTTCAAAAATAAAACTGTCTTTCATAATTGAGAAAATTTCAAATGTAAATATAATCCAAGAGAGTAATAGTTGAAAATGATCAAAGAAAGCATGTTCATTTTTTTAAAAAGCACATAATTGTATTTTTGAAATGAAATCGAGATTGCTTTTCTCTTATCCTGTGTGTGTGTGTGTGTGTGTGTGTGTGTGTGTGTGTAAGAAAATTGTTTAATACCTGTGTAAGGGGTGGCGCATTGGGGGGTACTGAAGGAAAATTCATTTACTTAACAGATTCAGGGCCCCCTAATGCTTTATTCTAGCAAAAGCAATCATTAGCCCTGTGACATAAGTACTGAAACACTATGTTGAAAAAAACCCTTAAATCTCATAAATGTTTTTTGGACTATATTATCAAAAATAGCTATTTTTCAAAATGTTTGATTCGAATTAATTTCCAGAAATTAAGCATGTAACTCTAGAGGTACCAACTAACAACTGCATTTGTTCTAAAAGCTATTGGAAGTCAGATGTGACAATCCTCTGAACTCCGTGGAGTCCTCAATTTCCCAGAAAAGATCAGTTTATCTATTTTTTCTTAATTGTGAACACCATTTACAGCTCACATTTGGATCAGTATCTCTTACCCCATAATTTTTATTTAAGTGAAGGAGGACAGCAACAACATATTGGGAAGGAGGGGAAAAATGGTGTTCTTAGAAGGATTAGGACCTAAAATACAATGGGAAACTCCCAGATTTCTTTTAAAAAATTGTGTATTTATTTCTACACATTTAACCTTCAGTCACCTTCTAAGTACTCTCCATTTGATGCAATGTACTTATC
Source organism: Carlito syrichta (assembly GCF_000164805.1). NCBI lineage: Eukaryota > Metazoa > Chordata > Mammalia > Primates > Tarsiidae > Carlito > Carlito syrichta. The sequence continues at coordinate 643 of NW_007221134.1, read as the reverse complement.
AAGACACGTTTTGCACTGCTCAAAACTGTTTTTGAACTCATCAACTTTTATGCTTTTTAGTGCTTCTACCATTTTTTGTTTCACCTCTTCACACTGGCAAAACGTTTACTTTTTCATCCAGGGAAATAAAAAAACATTAGGGGTGAGATCAAGTGAATAGGGAGGGTGGAGCCAGGGGTTCATGCTGTTTTTGGTCACAAACTGCTGAACACTTTGCAGCAGGGCAGGTTGTTCATGTAAATCACCCATTGTGGTATGGGTTAACACACTGAAAGAATCTCCAAAAACAAATTCAGCTGAACACAGTCTCTCACAACAATGCTGCCACTGGGTTGGCAATGGGTTCCTAGAACACTTACCTAGTGTGGGAAGCCTGTTCTACAAAGGGTCTGTCCTCCAAAAGACATTTCTGGGTTGTTTTGGGTTCCCCCTCATACAGCCCAGTTCCATTTCTACTTAGCAGTGCAGTCAAGGTCAATTTGCTTAACTTTTGGGGGTCTTAGTGTCTTTACTATATAATTAAATCATTGTATATTGCTCATTTTTCTACCCCTTTGAAACCCACAGATTCTGTAATTAAAATACATTTACAACATGTAAAATAGAAAACCCTTACAAAATAGGGTTGTGAGGGGGAGAGAAA
>NW_007221133.1:0-820 GCF_000164805.1 Carlito syrichta | reverse complement strand
CCAGTTGAGCAAAATGAAATCCGGAGTTTTGCTGTTCTCTCCTTTACCTGGAATTCCCTCTTTCCATGGCTGCATACTGAATGAAGCAGACTGGGCACGTGGGCCTCAAGGTGAGAACACTCTCAGAAGTGCAGTTCCTGGGAACGCCAATCTTGGAGGGGACTACCAACTTTACAGCTAATAAGGTGTCTGCAGCAACTGACCATCTACTTATAAGCTTGTGCTCTGTGGTGACAGTAATGATTATTTTAGCAAATTCGACACTTGGGAAATGCAAGGCTTCATCTGGCCCTCATCCTAGCTCTGTACAGATGCAGTGAGAGAAGGAGAACAGTATGATATATATGTTTCTGCACTAGAGAATGTACAGGACTGAAATTCACAAAGCAAAATGTATAGTAGTCCTACATTAGGAATATAATCTTGGACTATATTTTTAAAATTATGAATAATAAATTAATTATGTTTTTTCTGCCATTGACTATCTGTTGACTTCTTATGTTATTTATGTCTATGCAGGGAAGATAGTTTATAAATATATGCTACTTTGGGTGGCAGGAAGCAGTAGGGCAGAAGTAAAAGGAAAATAAGCAGAGGGTGGGAGCTTGCTACACATGCTCAGTGAGTCCTCATGAGCAGGTAGCATTTGAGAGCCCTGCAAAAAAGTGTGGGAGTGAGCCCCATGGCACTCTGGGGAAGGAATACTCAGGCTGCATTCCTCCCACAATCAAGTATGTGGTTTGTTTGAGGACAGGCAGGCATGAGGTTGGTTCATGAGGAGCAAGTGGGAGAATGATATGGAACAAGGTCAGGAAGGTAG
>NW_007221132.1:0-701 GCF_000164805.1 Carlito syrichta | reverse complement strand
CAAGGCTTCATCTGGCCCTCATCCTAGCTCTGTACAGATGCAGTGAGAGAAGGAGAACAGTATGATATATATGTTTCTGCACTAGAGAATGTACAGGACTGAAATTCACAAAGCAAAATGTATAGTAGTCCTACATTAGGAATATAATCTTGGACTATATTTTTAAAATTATGAATAATAAATTAATTATGTTTTTTCTGCCATTGACTATCTGTTGACTTCTTATGTTATTTATGTCTATGCAGGGAAGATAGTTTATAAATATATGCTACTTTGGGTGGCAGGAAGCAGTAGGGCAGAAGTAAAAGGAAAATAAGCAGAGGGTGGGAGCTTGCTACACATGCTCAGTGAGTCCTCATGAGCAGGTAGCATTTGAGAGCCCTGCAAAAAAGTGTGGGAGTGAGCCCCATGGCACTCTGGGGAAGGAATACTCAGGCTGCATTCCTCCCACAATCAAGTATGTGGTTTGTTTGAGGACAGGCAGGCATGAGGTTGGTTCATGAGGAGCAAGTGGGAGAATGATATGGAACAAGGTCAGGAAGGTAGCCTGAAGTGAGGTCATGCATGGCCATGAAGCCATAACAGGACTACAGATTTTATTCTGGATATGATAGAAAATAATGGAAGCAGAGAGAACTGGGGAGTCAACAGACTCGATTTCTGATGCTACAACAATGAGTTATTGTCATTTACTGAATTTT
>NW_007221131.1:0-668 GCF_000164805.1 Carlito syrichta | reverse complement strand
CTGAAATTCACAAAGCAAAATGTATAGTAGTCCTACATTAGGAATATAATCTGTGACTATATTTTTAAAATTATGAATAATAAATTAATTTATGTTTTTTTCTGCCATTGACTATCTGTTGACTTCTTATGTTATTTATGTCTATGCAGGGAAGATAGTTTATAAATATATGCTACTTTGGGTGGCAGGAAGCAGTAGGGCAGAAGTAAAAGGAAAATAAGCAGAGGGTGGGAGCTTGCTACACATGCTCAGTGAGTCCTCATGAGCAGGTAGCATTTGAGAGCCCTGCAAAAAAGTGTGGGAGTGAGCCCCATGGCACTCTGGGGAAGGAATACTCAGGCTGCATTCCTCCCACAATCAAGTATGTGGTTTGTTTGAGGACAGGCAGGCATGAGGTTGGTTCACGAGGAGCAAGTGGGAGAATGATATGGAACAAGGTCAGGAAGGTAGCCTGAAGTGAGGTCATGCATGGCCATGAAGCCATAACAGGACTACAGATTTTATTCTGGATATGATAGAAAATAATGGAAGCAGAGAGAACTGGGGAGTCAACAGACTCGATTTCTGATGCTACAACAATGAGGTTATTGTCATTTACTGAATTTTTAATTAGTTCTAGGTGTTGTGCCAAGACTTACCATGGCTTATCACAATTAATTATTGAAAGG
>NW_007221130.1:0-825 GCF_000164805.1 Carlito syrichta | reverse complement strand
GGCCCTCATCCTAGCTCTGTTACAGATGCAGTGAGAGAAGGAGAACAGTATGATATATATGTTTTCTGCACTAGAGAATGTACAGGACTGAAATTCACAAAGCAAAATGTATAGTAGTCCTACATTAGGAATATAATCTTGGACTATATTTTTAAAATTATGAATAATAAATTAATTATGTTTTTTCTGCCATTGACTATCTGTTGACTTCTTATGTTATTTATGTCTATGCAGGGAAGATAGTTTATAAATATATGCTACTTTGGGTGGCAGGAAGCAGTAGGGCAGAAGTAAAAGGAAAATAAGCAGAGGGTGGGAGCTTGCTACACATGCTCAGTGAGTCCTCATGAGCAGGTAGCATTTGAGAGCCCTGCAAAAAAGTGTGGGAGTGAGCCCCATGGCACTCTGGGGAAGGAATACTCAGGCTGCATTCCTCCCACAATCAAGTATGTGGTTTGTTTGAGGACAGGCAGGCATGAGGTTGGTTCATGAGGAGCAAGTGGGAGAATGATATGGAACAAGGTCAGGAAGGTAGCCTGAAGTGAGGTCATGCATGGCCATGAAGCCATAACAGGACTACAGATTTTATTCTGGATATGATAGAAAATAATGGAAGCAGAGAGAACTGGGGAGTCAACAGACTCGATTTCTGATGCTACAACAATGAGGTTATTGTCATTTACTGAATTTTTAATTAGTTCTAGGTGTTGTGCCAAGACTTACCATGGCTTATCACAATTAATTATTGAAAGGTTTCACAGGTTTTGGAAAACTTTCTCAGGATACTAATGTCTCAATCTCCTGCCTAAATGCTTGTCCCGCTCT
>NW_007221129.1:0-4972 GCF_000164805.1 Carlito syrichta | reverse complement strand
TAGCTGTGAAACTCTTGTTACCATTTCTTGCCAATTTTCTCAGCATTTTGGATAGACACTGTTTTAATTCACTTGTGTAAACTGCCATTTTCAAGCTTGAGAAAAAATATAAAAATGGCAGTTAGCTTTAATCTGCAAATAATTACTTATTAGTATAGCATTGCTTGTTTCCAATTGAGGTATTATGTGTATTTTATTAGAAAATGATTAATATCTGACATTTGAAAAGCTGTTTATGAATGAATGTTTTGTAACATAGATGAAGATGACTTAATTATAGGCATCTTACTAACTGTGCATGGATTCATGTGAGCTCAAGGAGCTAGCTTTTCTTTATTAAAACCAATAATTATCACAAGAATGAGTGCAAAAACTAAAATACAATAGAGATAGCTAAATGAGGGCACACCCCCCCAAAGCTGGAATTATCTTTTGGACGGTGGACCCCTTGTAGCTTTCCCTGCTAGGTAAGAGTTCTAGGAACCCATTGGCATCAGTGTACCAGCTAGCATTGTTGTGAGAGTCTGCATTGTGGAAGAAATATCCCTGCACCTGCCAACACCACACTGACTGTTTAGCAGTTTTTGATCAAAAAATGAACCCCGTGCGTCACCCTCCCTGTGCAACCAATCTCACCCTCAGTAAACTTTTTCTTGCTAACCTTACTGAAAATGTCTTCGAAGAGAAAACATTTTGCCAATGTGGAAAACATGAAGCAAAAATTACAGCAGAATCACTGAAAGGCATCAAAATTGACAAGCTCAAAAACTGTTTTGAACAGTGGAAAAAGCATCTTGATAGGTATATTGATGGTTACTGAAGAGTTTAAATGTGTAAGAATAAATACTCGATTTTTTAATAAATAAATTCTGGGTGTTTTGGGGTCCCTTCATAAAGTTTTTGTTTCATATTTAATTCATTTTGTTTTCCTCCTAGGTTATTTTCCACCCTATTCGTAGACATCAACATTTTGTAGATCACTCTAGCATAGACTTCTAAAAATGGACAGTTTTTTTTCCTAGACCGAATTAATTCCATTGGAACCTTGAGTTGCACTTCCTGTTTCTTTTAGAGGAGATTCAACTAATTAGAAATATAATCCATGTTAGAATGAGCAAAAAATAATGTTTATTTCACTGGGGTAGCAGGTGGCTACTTCTTTTTTTATATATACATTGAAACCTCATCTCAATTTCAGTTGCAGCAGTCACAATTCCTAAAGCTAATGTTCACAAAAGTGTGTAAATATAGAGGGCATTCTTGCAATACAGTGTTTATGTTTCTTGGAAAATACGACATTTACATGCTGTGGCACACAAGGGGTTCTGAAACCTGAGCCCTTCAGACATCACCACTCTGAAAAAACTAACCTTCATGGGATGGGCTATCCTGTCCATCAATACCACTGCCTGTTGGGAAGAGGGCAGAATCGTGCACATCTGGGCTCCTATGGGCGCCCGTGGGTTCACACGCACCTTGGCACTTGTACCTACGCACCCTTGCATGCACTTGTCCCCGTGGCTCCTGGCGTGCGTGCACTTGAGTGTGCTCTTCGGTACACCCACCCAACAGTTTCATAGGCTCCTGTCTACAGATCTGTGCCCCCTGTACCCCACCTGCTCACACCCATAAAAGCCTGCATGCCCGCAGGAACACACCAGCCCCCAGCTGCCTGATGGGGCCGGTCTCCCAGTGAGAGATATTCCAGCTCGCCGAGAGAGACCACCCAGCCCCTCATCAAGGTGGGCCCTGTCCCAGCCCCACTGCAGGTCTGTGCTTCCACCTGGTGACCATTTGGAGAATCACATGTTGATGCAGCCAAAGGCCAGGGGTGACTGTGGGTTTAAGATATAGGAGGCTGGAGACTTGAGGGAATCCAGGCCCAGTGCCCTGCTCCAGGGTTAGGAAGGGGCACAAGGGACCTACATTCAGTGTGTGTCCCGATGTGTGAACTCTGATACCTCGGCCTAAGTCAGATCGTGCCGCTGCCTTTCTAAAAATCTCCAGCAGCTGTCAACCTGCTCAGAGCAAGAGATGAAATCATCACCAAGTATAAGAGGCGACATGGCCCCAGGCTGTCTTCTCCTACCTCACCTGCCTCCTCCACCACGCAACTCCTCGGGTTACTATTATCTTTATTGTTTAAGGCCTGGCTTTTCTCCCGAGAACGGCGACTTGTTCGCCGGTCGCCCTCCCTGCCCAGCATTGTGGAGACCCTCAAACAGTAGCTCAATCAGTATTTGTTGAATGAAGGAAGAAACGTGGTTAATGACTCGGTTGAGGCGCCTCATCATTCCACCAGGTGGCGCAAAGCTATGTATACGGGAGGCTCCAAAAAAGTATACATATTTTAAAAGACAATATCTACGTGTTACTTTTCGAACTTGAATTAAATTACGGTAGCAATGTGTAGTGTGGCGTTCGCTCAACCTGCTTATGCCGTTTCCTTTGTCTGTTCTGCCTGTCACATGATTATGCCAGCATTCGTTTTATTAACACCATCTTTTGAGTGAACGGTCATACTTAAAATGTGTATACATATTTTGGGCACTCCATGTATACTTTTTTCCTGGCTTTGTCATCAGAGCAAAAAATGGCCATTTTTACCGCCTCCAGGAAATAAATAAAAGCAGAACTGAAGCTTCTGTTTCCCCATGGATGTGGGTGTTCTGGACTCCCAAGAGATGAATGTGGGGCGAGGAGCACAGAGGAGCTCAGACACGTGGGTTTTATCCCGGGTCTTGTAAGTGCCAAACATGGGAGCGATGGTTGTCTTCACCTGGCCCAGTCAGCTCTTCTCATATGTAAAATGGGCTACTAACAAACAGTAGTTTGTTGTTGTTGTTGTTGTTCTTGTTGTTTAGGTAGATGTGAGAATTAATTGAGTTAATACATGAAGATGCTTGAAGCAGTGTCTGGTAGACACTCAGTATTTTCTCTCATGATTATGATTATTTTTAATGCTGCTGCTGTTTTCTAAAAGACTCATTTTTCCCCTGTAGGGAGTGGGGGACCACAGGATCTTCAATGCCCCAGGATCTCCATGCCTCTATGAGCAGGGAGCTGCCCCCAGACAGGTGGACTGGGGCCTCTGGTGGTTCCTCTATCCCCTCAGATGCAGAGGGAAACCCCAGCCCCTCCTGCTGTGCCCCCCTGACCCACCCCCCCATGGTCCCACACCACTTTCCCTGCAGAGGGCACCAGGAGCCCTGAGGATTGGAGGATGGCCATATCCAGCCCATGTAGATGTGCAGGAGTGGGCCTGGTAGTGCTGCAGAAATGTGTTAAGGATGCTGGATTCATTCTCACTGATGAGAGAGGCCAGGTCCTCGACCTGGTCCAGCTCTGGGAGGGGTTGGCCTATGGACCAACACACTGAAAGACAACAGCTAAATGGGTTGACCCTGCTTCCCACCTTTCTTCTGCCCCATCCTTCCTCATTCCTAACTTGGGAGGGGAGGACCCAAGACAGGTTTGGCCACGCCTGGGCACCTTCTTTACCTCAGTCACCACATGAAGATGGGGACGCTCTGGAGTGTGCCACTGTCCACATCTGCCCCCTCATTTTGGGGATCTTGGGAGCTCTCAATGTGCTCTGTGACACCCAGGAATGGAGCCAGCTGCCCAACCGCCCTGTTCACCTGAACCAGTTGTTTCTGGGCCTAAGTAGAGATTTATATTTTTGCCTCTATTACATTCCTTTGATGAACCATTCCAATTGGGTATACTAACCCTGAATTCTCATTCTGTTATTCAATAACATCCCTAGTCCTCCTGGTTCCACTGAAAAATTATATAAGTACACTATGTATTCATCAGAAGCAATATAAATATCCTGAACAAGATGATGAGGACAGAAATTGTAATGAAGGACTTCCTTCATATTGATATCAATCATTAATCACCACTCTATTGTGATAAGTTAAGAGCATAGACTGGACATCAGACAGACTTGGTTGGGTTCATCTAGTCCTATCACTCAAGAATTTTGTATGCCTTTGCATAAAATTCGTAACTTCCCTGAGCTTTAGTTTCCTTATCTGTAGATCAGAGATGATGCCATAACTTACATAATGCAATTAAATGTAAAATTATAGCTCAGTCACTAATAAATAAATAGCTACGACTTAGGCTATTTATTTAAATATCTTAGGTTGTTTATTTATTATTTATAAACATAAAAATTAATTGTTAGCATTATAATTCAATAATTCATTTATTTTGTTAGGAAGGGGCACAAGGGACCCACATTCAGTGCATGTCCTGATGCGTGAACTCTGATGCCTCGGCCTAAGTCAGATCATGCCGCTGCCTTTCTAAAAATCTCCAGCAGCTGTCAACCCACTCAAAATAAGAGATGGAATTATCATCACCAAGTGTAAGAGGCGACATGGCCCCAGCTGTCTTCTCTCACCTCACCTGCCTCCTCTACCACGCAATTTTTAATTAATAAAATCCCCAATTTTTAATTAATTAATTATTTTTAAAAACCAAAAAAATTAATTATGCATTTGTTATCACAGAAACCTCTTTTTTTGTTTGTTTGTTTTGAGTTGGAGTCTCACTCGGTCGCCAAGACGGGAGTGTAGTGGCCACTTCCGGCCACCGCAACCTCGCCTCCTGGGATCTGGCAATCCTTCCGCCTCAGCCTTCCAAGTAGCTGGAATTACAGGTATGCGCTACCACGCCTGGCTGATTTTTTGATTTATTGTAGAGATGAGGTCTCGCTGCCCAGGAGGGTCTCAAACCTACGGGCTTAGGCAATCCACTCACCTCAGCTTCCCAAAGGCGCGGGATTACAGGCTGATCCACCGAGCCCGGCTACAGAAACCTCTTAAAATTGTTTCTGGGGTTATTAAAAATTTTATCTTTCAAATAAATTTTAAAAAGTCTTCATGCCTCAGCTCTTAGAGTGTAAGATAAATTTAAACTTCTTGAGAGATTCTTATTTAATTTTACCTTCTCTCTTAAA
>NW_007221128.1:0-4860 GCF_000164805.1 Carlito syrichta | reverse complement strand
CAGTTAGCTTTAATCTGCAAAATAATTACTTATTAGTATAGCATTGCTTGTTTCCCAATTGAGGTATTATGTGTATTTTATTAGAAAATGATTAATATCTGACATTTGAAAAGCTGTTTATGAATGAATGTTTTGTAACATAGATGAAGATGACTTAATTATAGGCATCTTACTAACTGTGCATGGATTCATGTGAGCTCAAGGAGCTAGCTTTTCTTTATTAAAACCAATAATTATCACAAGAATGAGTGCAAAAACTAAAATACAATAGAGATAGCTAAATGAGGGCGCACCCCCCCCAAAGCTGGAATTATCTTTTGGACGGTGGACCCCTTGTAGCTTTCCCTGCTAGGTAAGAGTTCTAGGAACCCATTGGCATCAGTGTACCAGCTAGCATTGTTGTGAGAGTCTGCATTGTGGAAGAAATATCCCTGCACCTGCCAACACCACACTGACTGTTTAGCAGTTTTTGATCAAAAAATGAACCCCGTGCGTCACCCTCCCTGTGCAACCAATCTCACCCTCAGTAAACTTTTTCTTGCTAACCTTACTGAAAAATGTCTTCGAAGAGAAAACATTTTGCCAATGTGGAAAACATGAAGCAAAAATTACAGCAGAATCACTGAAAGGCATCAAAATTGACAAGCTCAAAAACTGTTTTGAACAGTGGAAAAAGCATCTTGATAGGTATATTGATGGTTACTGAAGAGTTTAAATGTGTAAGAATAAATACTCAATTTTTTAATAAATAAATTCTGGGTGTTTTGGGGTCCCTGCATAAAGTTTTTGTTTCATATTTAATTCATTTTGTTTTCCTCCTAGGTTATTTTCCACCCTATTCGTAGACATCAACATTTTGTAGATCACTCTAGCATAGACTTCTAAAAATGGACAGTTTTTTTTCCTAGACCGAATTAATTCCATTGGAACCTTGAGTTGCACTTCCTGTTTCTTTTAGAGGAGATTCAACTAATTAGAAATATAATCCATGTTAGAATGAGCAAAAAATAATGTTTATTTCACTGGGGTAGCAGGTGGCTACTTCTTTTTTTATATATACATTGAAACCTCATCTCAATTTCAGTTGCAGCAGTCACAATTCCTAAAGCTAATGTTCACAAAAGTGTGTAAATATAGAGGGCATTCTTGCAATACAGTGTTTATGTTTCTTGGAAAATACGACATTTACATGCTGTGGCACACAAGGGGTTCTGAAACCTGAGCCCTTCAGACATCACCACTCTGAAAAAACTAACCTTCATGGGATGGGCTATCCTGTCCATCAATACCACTGCCTGTTGGGAAGAGGGCAGAATCGTGCACATCTGGGCTCCTATGGGCGCCCGTGGGTTCACACGCACCTTGGCACTTGTACCTACGCACCCTTGCATGCACTTGTCCCCGTGGCTCCTGGCGTGCGTGCACTTGAGTGTGCTCTTCGGTACACCCACCCAACAGTTTCATAGGCTCCTGTCTACAGATCTGTGCCCCCTGTACCCCACCTGCTCACACCCATAAAAGCCTGCATGCCCGCAGGAACACACCAGCCCCCAGCTGCCTGATGGGGCCGGTCTCCCAGTGAGAGATATTCCAGCTCGCCGAGAGAGACCACCCAGCCCCTCATCAAGGTGGGCCCTGTCCCAGCCCCACTGCAGGTCTGTGCTTCCACCTGGTGACCATTTGGAGAATCACATGTTGATGCAGCCAAAGGCCAGGGGTGACTGTGGGTTTAAGATATAGGAGGCTGGAGACTTGAGGGAATCCAGGCCCAGTGCCCTGCTCCAGGGTTAGGAAGGGGCACAAGGGACCTACATTCAGTGTGTGTCCCGATGTGTGAACTCTGATACCTCGGCCTAAGTCAGATCGTGCCGCTGCCTTTCTAAAAATCTCCAGCAGCTGTCAACCTGCTCAGAGCAAGAGATGAAATCATCACCAAGTATAAGAGGCGACATGGCCCCAGGCTGTCTTCTCCTACCTCACCTGCCTCCTCCACCACGCAACTCCTCGGGTTACTATTATCTTTATTGTTTAAGGCCTGGCTTTTCTCCCGAGAACGGCGACTTGTTCGCCGGTCGCCCTCCCTGCCCAGCATTGTGGAGACCCTCAAACAGTAGCTCAATCAGTATTTGTTGAATGAAGGAAGAAACGTGGTTAATGACTCGGTTGAGGCGCCTCATCATTCCACCAGGTGGCGCAAAGCTATGTATACGGGAGGCTCCAAAAAAGTATACATATTTTAAAAGACAATATCTACGTGTTACTTTTCGAACTTGAATTAAATTACGGTAGCAATGTGTAGTGTGGCGTTCGCTCAACCTGCTTATGCCGTTTCCTTTGTCTGTTCTGCCTGTCACATGATTATGCCAGCATTCGTTTTATTAACACCATCTTTTGAGTGAACGGTCATACTTAAAATGTGTATACATATTTTGGGCACTCCATGTATACTTTTTTCCTTGGCTTTTGTTCATCAGAGCAAAAAATGGCCATTTTTACCGCCTCCCAGGAAATAAATAAAAGCAGAACTGAAGCTTCTGTTTCCCCATGGATGTGGGTGTTCTGGACTCCCAAGAGATGAAAGTGGGGCGAGGAGCACAGAGGAGTTCAGACACGTGGGTTTTATCCCGGGTCTTGTAAGTGCCAAACATGGGAGCGATGGTTGTCTTCACCTGGCCCAGTCAGCTCTTTCTCATATGTAAAATGGGCTACTAACAAACAGTAGTTTGTTGTTGTTGTTGTTGTTCTTGTTTAGGTAGATGTGAGAATTAATTGAGTTAATACATGAAGATGCTTGAAGCAGTGTCTGGTAGACACTCAGTATTTTCTCTCATGATTATGATTATTTTTAATGCTGCTGCTGTTTTCTAAAAGACTCATTTTTCCCCTGTAGGGAGTGGGGGACCACAGGATCTTCAATGCCCCAGGATCTCCATGCCTCTATGAGCAGGGAGCTGCCCCCAGACAGGTGGACTGGGGCCTCTGGTGGTTCCTCTATCCCCTCAGATGCAGAGGGAAACCCCAGCCCCTCCTGCTGTGCCCCCCTGACCCACCCCCCCATGGTCCCACACCACTTTCCCTGCAGAGGGCACCAGGAGCCCTGAGGATTGGAGGATGGCCATATCCAGCCCATGTAGATGTGCAGGAGTGGGCCTGGTAGTGCTGCAGAAATGTGTTAAGGATGCTGGATTCATTCTCACTGATGAGAGAGGCCAGGTCCTCGACCTGGTCCAGCTCTGGGAGGGGTTGGCCTATGGACCAACACACTGAAAGACAACAGCTAAATGGGTTGACCCTGCTTCCCACCTTTCTTCTGCCCCATCCTTCCTCATTCCTAACTTGGGAGGGGAGGACCCAAGACAGGTTTGGCCACGCCTGGGCACCTTCTTTACCTCAGTCACCACATGAAGATGGGGACGCTCTGGAGTGTGCCACTGTCCACATCTGCCCCCTCATTTTGGGGATCTTGGGAGCTCTCAATGTGCTCTGTGACACCCAGGAATGGAGCCAGCTGCCCAACCGCCCTGTTCACCTGAACCAGTTGTTTCTGGGCCTAAGTAGAGATTTATATTTTTGCCTCTATTACATTCCTTTGATGAACCATTCCAATTGGGTATACTAACCCTGAATTCTCATTCTGTTATTCAATAACATCCCTAGTCCTCCTGGTTCCACTGAAAAATTATATAAGTACACTATGTATTCATCAGAAGCAATATAAATATCCTGAACAAGATGATGAGGACAGAAATTGTAATGAAGGACTTCCTTCATATTGATATCAATCATTAATCACCACTCTATTGTGATAAGTTAAGAGCATAGACTGGACATCAGACAGACTTGGTTGGGTTCATCTAGTCCTATCACTCAAGAATTTTGTATGCCTTTGCATAAAATTCGTAACTTCCCTGAGCTTTAGTTTCCTTATCTGTAGATCAGAGATGATGCCATAACTTACATAATGCAATTAAATGTAAAATTATAGCTCAGTCACTAATAAATAAATAGCTACGACTTAGGCTATTTATTTAAATATCTTAGGTTGTTTATTTATTATTTATAAACATAAAAATTAATTGTTAGCATTATAATTCAATAATTCATTTATTTTGTTAGGAAGGGGCACAAGGGACCCACATTCAGTGCATGTCCTGATGCGTGAACTCTGATGCCTCGGCCTAAGTCAGATCATGCCGCTGCCTTTCTAAAAATCTCCAGCAGCTGTCAACCCACTCAAAATAAGAGATGGAATTATCATCACCAAGTGTAAGAGGCGACATGGCCCCAGCTGTCTTCTCTCACCTCACCTGCCTCCTCTACCACGCAATTTTTAATTAATAAAATCCCCAATTTTTAATTAATTAATTATTTTTAAAAACCAAAAAAATTAATTATGCATTTGTTATCACAGAAACCTCTTTTTTTGTTTGTTTGTTTTGAGTTGGAGTCTCACTCGGTCGCCAAGACGGGAGTGTAGTGGCCACTTCCGGCCACCGCAACCTCGCCTCCTGGGATCTGGCAATCCTTCCGCCTCAGCCTTCCAAGTAGCTGGAATTACAGGTATGCGCTACCACGCCTGGCTGATTTTTTGATTTATTGTAGAGATGAGGTCTCGCTGCCCAGGAGGGTCTCAAACCTACGGGCTTAGGCAATCCACTCACCTCAGCTTCCCAAAGGCGCGGGATTACAGGCTGATCCACCGAGCCCGGCTACAGAAACCTCTTAAAATTGTTTCTGGGGTTATTAAAAATTTTATCTTTCAAATAAATTTTAAAAAGTCTTCATGCCTCAGCTCTTAGAGTGTAAGATAAATTTAAACTTCTTGAGAGATTCTTATTTAATTTTACCTTCTCTCTTAAA
>NW_007221127.1:0-4779 GCF_000164805.1 Carlito syrichta | reverse complement strand
GAAAATGATTAATATCTGACATTTGAAAAGCTGTTTATGAATGAATGTTTTGTAACATAGATGAAGATGACTTAATTATAGGCATCTTACTAACTGTGCATGGATTCATGTGAGCTCAAGGAGCTAGCTTTTCTTTATTAAAACCAATAATTATCACAAGAATGAGTGCAAAAACTAAAATACAATAGAGATAGCTAAATGAGGGCACACCCCCCCCAAAGCTGGAATTATCTTTTGGACGGTGGACCCCTTGTAGCTTTCCCTGCTAGGTAAGAGTTCTAGGAACCCATTGGCATCAGTGTACCAGCTAGCATTGTTGTGAGAGTCTGCATTGTGGAAGAAATATCCCTGCACCTGCCAACACCACACTGACTGTTTAGCAGTTTTTGATCAAAAAATGAACCCCGTGCGTCACCCTCCCTGTGCAACCAATCTCACCCTCAGTAAACTTTTTCTTGCTAACCTTACTGAAAAATGTCTTCGAAGAGAAAACATTTTGCCAATGTGGAAAACATGAAGCAAAAATTACAGCAGAATCACTGAAAGGCATCAAAATTGACAAGCTCAAAAACTGTTTTGAACAGTGGAAAAAGCATCTTGATAGGTATATTGATGGTTACTGAAGAGTTTAAATGTGTAAGAATAAATACTCGATTTTTTAATAAATAAATTCTGGGTGTTTTGGGGTCCCTTCATAAAGTTTTTGTTTCATATTTAATTCATTTTGTTTTCCTCCTAGGTTATTTTCCACCCTATTCGTAGACATCAACATTTTGTAGATCACTCTAGCATAGACTTCTAAAAATGGACAGTTTTTTTTCCTAGACCGAATTAATTCCATTGGAACCTTGAGTTGCACTTCCTGTTTCTTTTAGAGGAGATTCAACTAATTAGAAATATAATCCATGTTAGAATGAGCAAAAAATAATGTTTATTTCACTGGGGTAGCAGGTGGCTACTTCTTTTTTTATATATACATTGAAACCTCATCTCAATTTCAGTTGCAGCAGTCACAATTCCTAAAGCTAATGTTCACAAAAGTGTGTAAATATAGAGGGCATTCTTGCAATACAGTGTTTATGTTTCTTGGAAAATACGACATTTACATGCTGTGGCACACAAGGGGTTCTGAAACCTGAGCCCTTCAGACATCACCACTCTGAAAAAACTAACCTTCATGGGATGGGCTATCCTGTCCATCAATACCACTGCCTGTTGGGAAGAGGGCAGAATCGTGCACATCTGGGCTCCTATGGGCGCCCGTGGGTTCACACGCACCTTGGCACTTGTACCTACGCACCCTTGCATGCACTTGTCCCCGTGGCTCCTGGCGTGCGTGCACTTGAGTGTGCTCTTCGGTACACCCACCCAACAGTTTCATAGGCTCCTGTCTACAGATCTGTGCCCCCTGTACCCCACCTGCTCACACCCATAAAAGCCTGCATGCCCGCAGGAACACACCAGCCCCCAGCTGCCTGATGGGGCCGGTCTCCCAGTGAGAGATATTCCAGCTCGCCGAGAGAGACCACCCAGCCCCTCATCAAGGTGGGCCCTGTCCCAGCCCCACTGCAGGTCTGTGCTTCCACCTGGTGACCATTTGGAGAATCACATGTTGATGCAGCCAAAGGCCAGGGGTGACTGTGGGTTTAAGATATAGGAGGCTGGAGACTTGAGGGAATCCAGGCCCAGTGCCCTGCTCCAGGGTTAGGAAGGGGCACAAGGGACCTACATTCAGTGTGTGTCCCGATGTGTGAACTCTGATACCTCGGCCTAAGTCAGATCGTGCCGCTGCCTTTCTAAAAATCTCCAGCAGCTGTCAACCTGCTCAGAGCAAGAGATGAAATCATCACCAAGTATAAGAGGCGACATGGCCCCAGGCTGTCTTCTCCTACCTCACCTGCCTCCTCCACCACGCAACTCCTCGGGTTACTATTATCTTTATTGTTTAAGGCCTGGCTTTTCTCCCGAGAACGGCGACTTGTTCGCCGGTCGCCCTCCCTGCCCAGCATTGTGGAGACCCTCAAACAGTAGCTCAATCAGTATTTGTTGAATGAAGGAAGAAACGTGGTTAATGACTCGGTTGAGGCGCCTCATCATTCCACCAGGTGGCGCAAAGCTATGTATACGGGAGGCTCCAAAAAAGTATACATATTTTAAAAGACAATATCTACGTGTTACTTTTCGAACTTGAATTAAATTACGGTAGCAATGTGTAGTGTGGCGTTCGCTCAACCTGCTTATGCCGTTTCCTTTGTCTGTTCTGCCTGTCACATGATTATGCCAGCATTCGTTTTATTAACACCATCTTTTGAGTGAACGGTCATACTTAAAATGTGTATACATATTTTGGGCACTCCATGTATACTTTTTTCCTTGGCTTTTGTTCATCAGAGCAAAAAATGGCCATTTTTACCGCCTCCCAGGAAATAAATAAAAGCAGAACTGAAGCTTCTGTTTCCCCATGGATGTGGGTGTTCTGGACTCCCAAGAGATGAATGTGGGGCGAGGAGCACAGAGGAGTTCAGACACGTGGGTTTTATCCCGGGTCTTGTAAGTGCCAAACATGGGAGCGATGGTTGTCTTCACCTGGCCCAGTCAGCTCTTCTCATATGTAAAATGGGCTACTAACAAACAGTAGTTTGTTGTTGTTGTTGTTGTTCTTGTTGTTTAGGTAGATGTGAGAATTAATTGAGTTAATACATGAAGATGCTTGAAGCAGTGTCTGGTAGACACTCAGTATTTTCTCTCATGATTATGATTATTTTTAATGCTGCTGCTGTTTTCTAAAAGACTCATTTTTCCCCTGTAGGGAGTGGGGGACCACAGGATCTTCAATGCCCCAGGATCTCCATGCCTCTATGAGCAGGGAGCTGCCCCCAGACAGGTGGACTGGGGCCTCTGGTGGTTCCTCTATCCCCTCAGATGCAGAGGGAAACCCCAGCCCCTCCTGCTGTGCCCCCCTGACCCACCCCCCCATGGTCCCACACCACTTTCCCTGCAGAGGGCACCAGGAGCCCTGAGGATTGGAGGATGGCCATATCCAGCCCATGTAGATGTGCAGGAGTGGGCCTGGTAGTGCTGCAGAAATGTGTTAAGGATGCTGGATTCATTCTCACTGATGAGAGAGGCCAGGTCCTCGACCTGGTCCAGCTCTGGGAGGGGTTGGCCTATGGACCAACACACTGAAAGACAACAGCTAAATGGGTTGACCCTGCTTCCCACCTTTCTTCTGCCCCATCCTTCCTCATTCCTAACTTGGGAGGGGAGGACCCAAGACAGGTTTGGCCACGCCTGGGCACCTTCTTTACCTCAGTCACCACATGAAGATGGGGACGCTCTGGAGTGTGCCACTGTCCACATCTGCCCCCTCATTTTGGGGATCTTGGGAGCTCTCAATGTGCTCTGTGACACCCAGGAATGGAGCCAGCTGCCCAACCGCCCTGTTCACCTGAACCAGTTGTTTCTGGGCCTAAGTAGAGATTTATATTTTTGCCTCTATTACATTCCTTTGATGAACCATTCCAATTGGGTATACTAACCCTGAATTCTCATTCTGTTATTCAATAACATCCCTAGTCCTCCTGGTTCCACTGAAAAATTATATAAGTACACTATGTATTCATCAGAAGCAATATAAATATCCTGAACAAGATGATGAGGACAGAAATTGTAATGAAGGACTTCCTTCATATTGATATCAATCATTAATCACCACTCTATTGTGATAAGTTAAGAGCATAGACTGGACATCAGACAGACTTGGTTGGGTTCATCTAGTCCTATCACTCAAGAATTTTGTATGCCTTTGCATAAAATTCGTAACTTCCCTGAGCTTTAGTTTCCTTATCTGTAGATCAGAGATGATGCCATAACTTACATAATGCAATTAAATGTAAAATTATAGCTCAGTCACTAATAAATAAATAGCTACGACTTAGGCTATTTATTTAAATATCTTAGGTTGTTTATTTATTATTTATAAACATAAAAATTAATTGTTAGCATTATAATTCAATAATTCATTTATTTTGTTAGGAAGGGGCACAAGGGACCCACATTCAGTGCATGTCCTGATGCGTGAACTCTGATGCCTCGGCCTAAGTCAGATCATGCCGCTGCCTTTCTAAAAATCTCCAGCAGCTGTCAACCCACTCAAAATAAGAGATGGAATTATCATCACCAAGTGTAAGAGGCGACATGGCCCCAGCTGTCTTCTCTCACCTCACCTGCCTCCTCTACCACGCAATTTTTAATTAATAAAATCCCCAATTTTTAATTAATTAATTATTTTTAAAAACCAAAAAAATTAATTATGCATTTGTTATCACAGAAACCTCTTTTTTTGTTTGTTTGTTTTGAGTTGGAGTCTCACTCGGTCGCCAAGACGGGAGTGTAGTGGCCACTTCCGGCCACCGCAACCTCGCCTCCTGGGATCTGGCAATCCTTCCGCCTCAGCCTTCCAAGTAGCTGGAATTACAGGTATGCGCTACCACGCCTGGCTGATTTTTTGATTTATTGTAGAGATGAGGTCTCGCTGCCCAGGAGGGTCTCAAACCTACGGGCTTAGGCAATCCACTCACCTCAGCTTCCCAAAGGCGCGGGATTACAGGCTGATCCACCGAGCCCGGCTACAGAAACCTCTTAAAATTGTTTCTGGGGTTATTAAAAATTTTATCTTTCAAATAAATTTTAAAAAGTCTTCATGCCTCAGCTCTTAGAGTGTAAGATAAATTTAAACTTCTTGAGAGATTCTTATTTAATTTTACCTTCTCTCTTAAA
>NW_007221126.1:0-4633 GCF_000164805.1 Carlito syrichta | reverse complement strand
ATAATTATCACAAGAATGAGTGCAAAAACTAAAATACAATAGAGATAGCTAAATGAGGGCACACCCCCCCAAAGCTGGAATTATCTTTTGGACGGTGGACCCCTTGTAGCTTTCCCTGCTAGGTAAGAGTTCTAGGAACCCATTGGCATCAGTGTACCAGCTAGCATTGTTGTGAGAGTCTGCATTGTGGAAGAAATATCCCTGCACCTGCCAACACCACACTGACTGTTTAGCAGTTTTTGATCAAAAAATGAACCCCGTGCGTCACCCTCCCTGTGCAACCAATCTCACCCTCAGTAAACTTTTTCTTGCTAACCTTACTGAAAAATGTCTTCGAAGAGAAAACATTTTGCCAATGTGGAAAACATGAAGCAAAAATTACAGCAGAATCACTGAAAGGCATCAAAATTGACAAGCTCAAAAACTGTTTTGAACAGTGGAAAAAGCATCTTGATAGGTATATTGATGGTTACTGAAGAGTTTAAATGTGTAAGAATAAATACTCAATTTTTTGATAAATAAATTCTGGGTGTTTTGGGGTCCCTTCATAAAGTTTTTGTTTCATATTTAATTCATTTTGTTTTCCTCCTAGGTTATTTTCCACCCTATTCGTAGACATCAACATTTTGTAGATCACTCTAGCATAGACTTCTAAAAATGGACAGTTTTTTTTCCTAGACCGAATTAATTCCATTGGAACCTTGAGTTGCACTTCCTGTTTCTTTTTAGAGGAGATTCAACTAATTAGAAATATAATCCATGTTAGAATGAGCAAAAAATAATGTTTATTTCACTGGGGTAGCAGGTGGCTACTTCTTTTTTTATATATACATTGAAACCTCATCTCAATTTCAGTTGCAGCAGTCACAATTCCTAAAGCTAATGTTCACAAAAGTGTGTAAATATAGAGGGCATTCTTGCAATACAGTGTTTATGTTTCTTGGAAAATACGACATTTACATGCTGTGGCACACAAGGGGTTCTGAAACCTGAGCCCTTCAGACATCACCACTCTGAAAAAACTAACCTTCATGGGATGGGCTATCCTGTCCATCAATACCACTGCCTGTTGGGAAGAGGGCAGAATCGTGCACATCTGGGCTCCTATGGGCGCCCGTGGGTTCACACGCACCTTGGCACTTGTACCTACGCACCCTTGCATGCACTTGTCCCCGTGGCTCCTGGCGTGCGTGCACTTGAGTGTGCTCTTCGGTACACCCACCCAACAGTTTCATAGGCTCCTGTCTACAGATCTGTGCCCCCTGTACCCCACCTGCTCACACCCATAAAAGCCTGCATGCCCGCAGGAACACACCAGCCCCCAGCTGCCTGATGGGGCCGGTCTCCCAGTGAGAGATATTCCAGCTCGCCGAGAGAGACCACCCAGCCCCTCATCAAGGTGGGCCCTGTCCCAGCCCCACTGCAGGTCTGTGCTTCCACCTGGTGACCATTTGGAGAATCACATGTTGATGCAGCCAAAGGCCAGGGGTGACTGTGGGTTTAAGATATAGGAGGCTGGAGACTTGAGGGAATCCAGGCCCAGTGCCCTGCTCCAGGGTTAGGAAGGGGCACAAGGGACCTACATTCAGTGTGTGTCCCGATGTGTGAACTCTGATACCTCGGCCTAAGTCAGATCGTGCCGCTGCCTTTCTAAAAATCTCCAGCAGCTGTCAACCTGCTCAGAGCAAGAGATGAAATCATCACCAAGTATAAGAGGCGACATGGCCCCAGGCTGTCTTCTCCTACCTCACCTGCCTCCTCCACCACGCAACTCCTCGGGTTACTATTATCTTTATTGTTTAAGGCCTGGCTTTTCTCCCGAGAACGGCGACTTGTTCGCCGGTCGCCCTCCCTGCCCAGCATTGTGGAGACCCTCAAACAGTAGCTCAATCAGTATTTGTTGAATGAAGGAAGAAACGTGGTTAATGACTCGGTTGAGGCGCCTCATCATTCCACCAGGTGGCGCAAAGCTATGTATACGGGAGGCTCCAAAAAAGTATACATATTTTAAAAGACAATATCTACGTGTTACTTTTCGAACTTGAATTAAATTACGGTAGCAATGTGTAGTGTGGCGTTCGCTCAACCTGCTTATGCCGTTTCCTTTGTCTGTTCTGCCTGTCACATGATTATGCCAGCATTCGTTTTATTAACACCATCTTTTGAGTGAACGGTCATACTTAAAATGTGTATACATATTTTGGGCACTCCATGTATACTTTTTTCCTTGGCTTTTGTTCATCAGAGCAAAAAATGGCCATTTTTACCGCCTCCCAGGAAATAAATAAAAGCAGAACTGAAGCTTCTGTTTCCCCATGGATGTGGGTGTTCTGGACTCCCAAGAGATGAATGTGGGGCGAGGAGCACAGAGGAGTTCAGACACGTGGGTTTTATCCCGGGTCTTGTAAGTGCCAAACATGGGAGCGATGGTTGTCTTCACCTGGCCCAGTCAGCTCTTCTCATATGTAAAATGGGCTACTAACAAACAGTAGTTTGTTGTTGTTGTTGTTGTTCTTGTTGTTTAGGTAGATGTGAGAATTAATTGAGTTAATACATGAAGATGCTTGAAGCAGTGTCTGGTAGACACTCAGTATTTTCTCTCATGATTATGATTATTTTTAATGCTGCTGCTGTTTTCTAAAAGACTCATTTTTCCCCTGTAGGGAGTGGGGGACCACAGGATCTTCAATGCCCCAGGATCTCCATGCCTCTATGAGCAGGGAGCTGCCCCCAGACAGGTGGACTGGGGCCTCTGGTGGTTCCTCTATCCCCTCAGATGCAGAGGGAAACCCCAGCCCCTCCTGCTGTGCCCCCCTGACCCACCCCCCCATGGTCCCACACCACTTTCCCTGCAGAGGGCACCAGGAGCCCTGAGGATTGGAGGATGGCCATATCCAGCCCATGTAGATGTGCAGGAGTGGGCCTGGTAGTGCTGCAGAAATGTGTTAAGGATGCTGGATTCATTCTCACTGATGAGAGAGGCCAGGTCCTCGACCTGGTCCAGCTCTGGGAGGGGTTGGCCTATGGACCAACACACTGAAAGACAACAGCTAAATGGGTTGACCCTGCTTCCCACCTTTCTTCTGCCCCATCCTTCCTCATTCCTAACTTGGGAGGGGAGGACCCAAGACAGGTTTGGCCACGCCTGGGCACCTTCTTTACCTCAGTCACCACATGAAGATGGGGACGCTCTGGAGTGTGCCACTGTCCACATCTGCCCCCTCATTTTGGGGATCTTGGGAGCTCTCAATGTGCTCTGTGACACCCAGGAATGGAGCCAGCTGCCCAACCGCCCTGTTCACCTGAACCAGTTGTTTCTGGGCCTAAGTAGAGATTTATATTTTTGCCTCTATTACATTCCTTTGATGAACCATTCCAATTGGGTATACTAACCCTGAATTCTCATTCTGTTATTCAATAACATCCCTAGTCCTCCTGGTTCCACTGAAAAATTATATAAGTACACTATGTATTCATCAGAAGCAATATAAATATCCTGAACAAGATGATGAGGACAGAAATTGTAATGAAGGACTTCCTTCATATTGATATCAATCATTAATCACCACTCTATTGTGATAAGTTAAGAGCATAGACTGGACATCAGACAGACTTGGTTGGGTTCATCTAGTCCTATCACTCAAGAATTTTGTATGCCTTTGCATAAAATTCGTAACTTCCCTGAGCTTTAGTTTCCTTATCTGTAGATCAGAGATGATGCCATAACTTACATAATGCAATTAAATGTAAAATTATAGCTCAGTCACTAATAAATAAATAGCTACGACTTAGGCTATTTATTTAAATATCTTAGGTTGTTTATTTATTATTTATAAACATAAAAATTAATTGTTAGCATTATAATTCAATAATTCATTTATTTTGTTAGGAAGGGGCACAAGGGACCCACATTCAGTGCATGTCCTGATGCGTGAACTCTGATGCCTCGGCCTAAGTCAGATCATGCCGCTGCCTTTCTAAAAATCTCCAGCAGCTGTCAACCCACTCAAAATAAGAGATGGAATTATCATCACCAAGTGTAAGAGGCGACATGGCCCCAGCTGTCTTCTCTCACCTCACCTGCCTCCTCTACCACGCAATTTTTAATTAATAAAATCCCCAATTTTTAATTAATTAATTATTTTTAAAAACCAAAAAAATTAATTATGCATTTGTTATCACAGAAACCTCTTTTTTTGTTTGTTTGTTTTGAGTTGGAGTCTCACTCGGTCGCCAAGACGGGAGTGTAGTGGCCACTTCCGGCCACCGCAACCTCGCCTCCTGGGATCTGGCAATCCTTCCGCCTCAGCCTTCCAAGTAGCTGGAATTACAGGTATGCGCTACCACGCCTGGCTGATTTTTTGATTTATTGTAGAGATGAGGTCTCGCTGCCCAGGAGGGTCTCAAACCTACGGGCTTAGGCAATCCACTCACCTCAGCTTCCCAAAGGCGCGGGATTACAGGCTGATCCACCGAGCCCGGCTACAGAAACCTCTTAAAATTGTTTCTGGGGTTATTAAAAATTTTATCTTTCAAATAAATTTTAAAAAGTCTTCATGCCTCAGCTCTTAGAGTGTAAGATAAATTTAAACTTCTTGAGAGATTCTTATTTAATTTTACCTTCTCTCTTAAA
>NW_007221125.1:0-380 GCF_000164805.1 Carlito syrichta | reverse complement strand
TGCACTCCAGTCTGGGCGACAGAGTGAGACTCTAACTCAAAACAAAAAACAAAAAAAAAACCAAACACCATATTCTTGATGGGGTGTGCCCTCCACCTTTGGGAGTTTCCCTCAACTGCCAGTTCCATTCCCCCAGCAGTTTCCCTCTACTGCCAATCGCTGTCTTATAGTATTAATGGAGGCTTATAGACAGAAAAGGGAACAGGCAGAAAATGAAAGTGAGGGGAAAAACAGTTGAATTGGTTAGAGCTGGCATTGGTGTTACTTAAATACAGCATGAATAGCTTGCTACCATTGGTTGACCAAAGCTCAGCAGTTGGCACCAGAGCAGGGAGTCTATTGATACATTTGGTTAGATTACAGTTTACCATGTGAAAGGT
>NW_007221124.1:0-703 GCF_000164805.1 Carlito syrichta | reverse complement strand
CCAAACACCATATTCTTGATGGGGTGTGCCCTCCACCTTTGGGAGTTTCCCTCAACTGCCAGTTCCATTCCCCCAGCAGTTTCCCTCTACTGCAATCGCTGTCTTATAGTATTAATGGAGGCTTATAGACAGAAAAGGGAACAGGCAGAAAATGAAAGTGAGGGGAAAAACAGTTGAATTGGTTAGAGCTGGCATTGGTGTTACTTAAATACAGCATGAATAGCTTGCTACCATTGGTTGACCAAAGCTCAGCAGTTGGCACCAGAGCAGGGAGTCTATTGATACATTTGGTTAGATTACAGTTTACCATGTGAAAGGTTAGGGAGAAACATTTAGGTCAGATCCCAAATATGCAGGGAGGAAGCTTGTGACCAAACAAAACTTAGCAATGATCAGGCAAAGGCTGAGACCAGGCCTCTGACTTTGTTCCCAGTCCCTCGCACTCTCCCTCAGATCCCAGACTCCAGGCTGTATATACAGACCAATATTTTAGGATTATGTGGGTCTTGGGAAGCTGCCCAAGCCAGGTAGCCCCTGTTTTCATCCTGCCACACTTTCAGATGCACCTAGGACAGCACACCTTATGTTGGAATCCCTCTGCCAAAAGCAGATGGTGAGCAGGGGTTTTCCCATGGAAGAGTCTCAATACCCCGATGCGTGGAGGACAGCCCTGGATGCTAGCAATGATCACATCAAGTGTGTG
>NW_007221123.1:0-772 GCF_000164805.1 Carlito syrichta | reverse complement strand
CCACCTTTGGGAGTTTCCCTCAACTGCCAGTTCATTCCCCCAGCAGTTTCCCTCTACTGCAATCGCTGTCTATAGTATAATGGAGGCTTATAGACAGAAAAGGGAACAGGCAGAAAATGAAAGTGAGGGGAAAAACAGTTGAATTGGTTAGAGCTGGCATTGGTGTTACTTAAATACAGCATGAATAGCTTGCTACCATTGGTTGACCAAAGCTCAGCAGTTGGCACCAGAGCAGGGAGTCTATTGATACATTTGGTTAGATTACAGTTTACCATGTGAAAGGTTAGGGAGAAACATTTAGGTCAGATCCCAAATATGCAGGGAGGAAGCTTGTGACCAAACAAAACTTAGCAATGATCAGGCAAAGGCTGAGACCAGGCCTCTGACTTTGTTCCCAGTCCCTCGCACTCTCCCTCAGATCCCAGACTCCAGGCTGTATATACAGACCAATATTTTAGGATTATGTGGGTCTTGGGAAGCTGCCCAAGCCAGGTAGCCCCTGTTTTCATCCTGCCACACTTTCAGATGCACCTAGGACAGCACACCTTATGTTGGAATCCCTCTGCCAAAAGCAGATGGTGAGCAGGGGTTTTCCCATGGAAGAGTCTCAATACCCCGATGCATGGAGGACAGCCCTGGATGCTAGCAATGATCACATCAAGTGTGTGGACACCTTGCCTTTGTCACCACATGGATCAGAAAAGGCAATTACAGATGGCTCGGGCTAGCAAAGCCACCCAGGAAAGAACTGATTCAGAGCCTTCTATAGAGG
>NW_007221122.1:0-8200 GCF_000164805.1 Carlito syrichta | reverse complement strand
CTGGCATTGGTGTTACTTAAATACAGCATGAATAGCTTGCTACCATTGGTTGACCAAAGCTCAGCAGTTGGCACCAGAGCAGGGAGTCTATTGATACATTTGGTTAGATTACAGTTTACCATGTGAAAGGTTAGGGAGAAACATTTAGGTCAGATCCCAAATATGCAGGGAGGAAGCTTGTGACCAAACAAAACTTAGCAATGATCAGGCAAAGGCTGAGACCAGGCCTCTGACTTTGTTCCCAGTCCCTCGCACTCTCCCTCAGATCCCAGACTCCAGGCTGTATATACAGACCAATATTTTAGGATTATGTGGGTCTTGGGAAGCTGCCCAAGCCAGGTAGCCCCTGTTTTCATCCTGCCACACTTTCAGATGCACCTAGGACAGCACACCTTATGTTGGAATCCCTCTGCCAAAAGCAGATGGTGAGCAGGGGTTTTCCCATGGAAGAGTCTCAATACCCCGATGCGTGGAGGACAGCCCTGGATGCTAGCAATGATCACATCAAGTGTGTGGACACCTTGCCTTTGTCACCACATGGATCAGAAAAGGCAATTACAGATGGCTCGGGCTAGCAAAGCCACCCAGGAAAGAACTGATTCAGAGCCTTCTATAGAGGCAGAGTCATGCTTTCTACCCAGTCATAACTGTGTGTGTGTGAGGCTGTAGAGCCTGGAGCCCTGGTGAGTGTGGGGAGGTTGTGGGCTCCCCACTGGCTTTCCAGGTCATGGACCTGAGTGGGAGGTTTCCAGGTGAGAGGGAGGCAGGAGCTGGAAAGAGGGAACAAAAGGCATTAGGTATTTGGGGTTACTTTGGAGTGGGTTGTTCAAAGTTCAGAGTAGAGAGTTTGGGGTCACTGGGATAGGAAACTGGATGCTCAACAGGATTCAGGGAGCAAAATCTCCCTCACAACATAATTTCAGTGGCAGTGACCTCAATGGATTGATTTTAAAATAACTCTGCTTGCAGAATGGAGACTGCCTTCCAGAAGTGGGAATTCGAGGTAGAGAGACACATGTTAAATAATCCTGCAAGGAGGAGATGGGCAGGGCCTGAGGGGAGGTCCAGGAGGAGGTGCCTGCCCATTTCTGGGCAGATGTTTATTGAGCACCTTCTGGGCCACAGGTGGAAACATGAGGGGGAAGGAAAAGAAATTGCCCTTGTGATTTCAGCACAGTTATGGGAGCTGGCTGCCAGGTGTGAGAGACTGAAGGGACAAAAGAGAGTGCTGAGCTCAAAGAAAGGAATAACCCCAGAAGGGCAGCTGACCCTTAGAGCTGGGGGGACTGAGAAGTGAGAGCAGGGAAGGGACAAGTTAACCCTGGCAGCCTGCCCGCCATGCTCCCTCAGTACCCCTGCAGGCAGAAACTGGTAGGCAGCCCAACAACCTGGAGGTATAGTCTGCAGTCTCCCAGCCCCACATCCAGGACAGAGGACACAGCCAGTGACCTGTGATGCCAATTCTGCCCTCATGAGATGGACACTTATGGTAGGGAAGAGAAGGAAGAGTCAAACGTGACCTGTAGGCTCCTTGTGGGGAGACTAAGGAGGCCAAATAAGGGCCCCCTCTGAAGCGAGTCGAGGCTGGGATGTCTCTACAGCAGTGGGGCTTACACTCCTGAGAGGGTGGGCCAGCCTCAGAGTGGCTGCAGAACCTGCCCTGTGGTCTTTCCAGAGCCCCTGGCATGTGACCACATCTACCCACAGAACCTGTTAAGAGACTGTCT
Source organism: Carlito syrichta (assembly GCF_000164805.1). Taxonomy (NCBI): domain Eukaryota; kingdom Metazoa; phylum Chordata; class Mammalia; order Primates; family Tarsiidae; genus Carlito; species Carlito syrichta. Next base: position 6,473 of record NW_007221122.1, on the reverse strand, counting down.
ACAGCTTCCGCCTCTCCTAAAAATGTGTGTTCTTTCTCCCTCCTGATGGAATCTTGCCTTTACTAGGAGAGTGCTTTGACTTTCACTTTCATTAGTTTTACTTGAGTATCATATTGATTTTTTTCTAATTTCTGACAGAGACTGATTCAGAGTATTTCCTTATTAGACCTCAAGGACATGTGCCCTCTGCTGCCTTCAGCTCTGTTCACTGTGTCAAGATAAACAGCTTGCAAGGCAGAAGACCACAGACACACATTTCCCCTGCCCTCACTATTGACTGAGCCCTACTTTAGATAATTAAACAAGCATAGCTGAGTCAGACCAGCTGGGAAGGCCAGGAGTGTGGCCTATGTGTTAGGGAGAACCACAGGAGCCATTTTTGCTCTGATGTGTCACATATTTAAACATGGCCCTTGTTTTTCTCAGCCCAGTGCTTGCTAATTTCCTGACCTTTGACCTTATTCAGAATCATGACTTCACCCAACTAGTGCAATTGTGTTCTCATGCCCTGGTTTCTGTCAACTCCAGCCTACTCCTGCTGCCAAAGGCACATGCAGCTCCTGTCACCCTGCTCCCCAGCTCCACACTTTACCTGGCTCCCCAGTACCCCAGAATTAAGAATTGACTTCCAGAGCCTTATCTATTTGCTTTTCTTAAACAAGTCTTTCCCTAGCTCACCTATTCTTCTAGAGTCTGAAAGCCTCCCTGCTAGCCCACCTGATGAAATCCTACTCATCACTCAAGATTCCTTCAAATGTCATCTTCTTCATGAATCTTTTGGGGACACGAATTCCTACTCAGTGCCTAGAGGTGTCCCTCTTTTCTGATGGACCTGTCTTTGGTCATGTGTGGGTGACTCTGGGTCCTCATCTTGTCCCCCCTCCGCCATCCATCTCCTTACTTCACCTACCATGTTGTGGGAGGTTCCAAAGCACAGAGCACAGGGCCTTTTGACCCTGTAGATGCTCACAGGGAGGGATTGAGGGGAACTTGCCTTTCCACACCTCAGGTGCCCTCTGGGCAGCAGCAAAGGATGTGAGGGTGGAGGAGGCAGTAGTTGTTAGTCAGGACTTCAGAAATGAAAAACTAGGCAGAGACAAGTTCATGTTGCTAAGTGATTTTTACATCATTTTGCTCAAGCAGCATCTCCATGTTTAAGTTGCTCAATAGAAGTTGCCAGAGCTCCTAAAGGCATCTCTTTTTCCTCAGAGCAGTATTTTACAAAGCCGCCTGGAACAGCAGACTATGAATAGATACTGTGTCCAATGGGGTCATGATGGAATATTTGGGAATGCTAATTAAAGGGTTAAGCCATTTAATGAGTATTTCAGCACAGGCCTTCTAAGAGCCTTTAATGCACTACTGTATTTTGCACACTCCAGGAAGAGAATATGTGGTATTTCCTAAATTTATTTCAACACAGGAATTGGAGAGTGGGCAGGACACTATTAGGGTCTAGGGTTTTCACTGGAACACTTCAGGAACACACACACCATGCATCCTTTTAACTGCAGCCTTTGAATAGGGTCATCAGAGGAGCCAGGTTTAGCTGGAGAAATAGCATGAACAATTTTCTAGACTGTTTTTTTCTTTGGTGTTCTGTATAACAGCATGGGCAGCGACACGTGAGGAGGCTCAAGGTGCTCATTCCTCCAGGACCCTTCACTTCAAGCATGCATTTGGCAGTCATGTCTTGACAGTTTGAATTACAGACATTCCACACTGATCATTAGTGCTTATGCATAATTAGCTTAATTAGACACAAATCACACAAGACGTCCCAAGTAATTCTGATCATCTGTTTTCAAGTTCCTTTCACAGAGGTCACATACTGCCAACCCTGCCTGTGCGATGTCCCACAGCACCATTCTCCACCAGACCCTGGATTTTGATGCGTTCATCCCCCTTCTCCAGACTCTACCCTACTACCCTCCAGAATACACCTGTATGCCCTCCTCCATGGCCCACAGTTTGGTCAGTCCTTGGAGGCACCCACCTAAAGCCACCAGGATAATCAGTAGTCTTTGGCAGATTGGAGGCAGAATGGTCCTGCTCACTTTTAGGGTAGAAGCTAAAAAGAGCTGAGAGTAGGCATGCACAGGTGATAACAGGGACAGGGCAGTGAACATAGATGAGCTTCTAGTGGTTTCTTTGCAGCAGAGCCAAATAAACCAAAAGCAGACAGGAGCAGCTCCACAAGGTTTTCACAATGTGCAAAGCTGCTATGGAATTATGGTTATTCATTTAACAAACATGTGGCAGTTAATGAATGATTAACCCATTGTATGATTAATGTCAGTGGGCAGGTCCATATGGAGTATGGAAAATGTTAATGTCTCTCCCATAAATGAAAATGCAGACTCTCTAGTGGATCCAGCTTTTATTTCACACCCATGACAAACATTGGGTGAGGGGAATCCCTGACTGTTCATGCTCTGATGGCTTTGAGAGAAGTGTGGGCAGTTCTGGCTCCTTCCTCAGGATGACTGTCTGATGCTTTTTGCCTTTTCAGGGGCCTCCACCTGGACTTTGTGCCATCTCCATTCAGCACCTTGTATCACGTGGACATCAATATCCCCAGTTTGCTCAACACTGCTGAGCTACCCCTGCGCTATGAGGCAGTGGTGGTCCAGCCCCCCTATCAGCCAGGTGATGCCTGGGACCCCAGACAAGGCCAGTCCTGAGGAAGTCCTGGGGGAACCATCTGCCTACCCTCAGAAAGCCAGGGTGTGAGTTGGCTGTGCAGTGCACACTGTGGTCACCTTGTGAGGCCTGCTGTGTGCGATTGTGTCTCGTCAAGCTGTTCAGCAAGCCTGTGGGATGTTGCCTCTCAGATGTGGGTGAAAGGAGCAGACTCAGAGGGTGGAACCTACAGAGAGTCCAAATCAGGCCTGTGGGACCCAGTATTTGTGTGTTTCCCCTGGGCTGCCTGGCTCAGTTTCTGTGACCGGGTGTCACAACTCAGATGTTTCTTAATGCTGGTTGGTATGTTTGGGGATGTGACACAGAGGGAACTGGGATAGCATTAACCCATGGGCAGAGCCCCAAGGAGCAGAGCTGGGTCCATGGACTGAATACCCAGGGGACTCTGGCCTGTCTCAACTTCATACTGCTCTCGTCATCTCCTGGGGATGTAAGAAATTTGTTCTAGATCCCTGGTCCTGTCAGGCTACAGGCCAGGGACATGCCTCCATTGCCATAAGTTCTGGGTCTTCTCTGAGCTACCCCTGCCAGGTCTTCCTACAGTCTCACAGGGCCTGACACATAACAGGCACCAGGAATGTATTTGTGAAGCCTCAGTTTCCTTATTTATAAAATGGGGATCATAATAGTATCAAGGTCAAGGTGTGAAATGGGATGTTGTCTGTAATGGAGCCAATACAGTAGGTACTGAATTCAGCAAAAGTCAGTTGCCCTTTGAGGTATTATTTTCATCATCGTCATCATTTTCATTGTTGCCATTACTGAGTGTGGAATGATGCCAGCTGGGGACAGAGACATGGGGACACATGGAAAGGTCAGTGGCACCTGAGTACAGGTACTGGGCATGGTTGGGGATGTCTTGTGGGTTTTGGGACATGGGTGAGGAGCACAAAATTCTATAGGAGCAGAGGGTAGGTGCAGGAAAGCTGAGGAGATATACCAAGGAGGGATGTGTGCTCCATCACTACCCACTCCATCAGGGCAAGTGGTATCTACCAAGGTCCTCATGACTATGAGGCCCACCTTCCAACTGGCATGCTACCCTGTGTGGACCCAAGCTCAGGCAGAAGGGCAGCTTTGGAGCCACCTGTCACTCCCCTCTGCAAGAGATGAAAGGGAAGAGCGAGACTGTGTCAGCAGTAGGGGAGTTCAGGAGCTCACTTGGGCCACAACTATGTATTAAATGGTCACTCTGTGTCCAGAACATGCTGGTGCAAAGCATTACCAGTCCCATGACCATTTGCTCTCCATGGCCTTATTCTTCTTGGAATTGAAGTTGAGAGAGGTTGACACAGGCAGGTGGGAAGTAGGAGCACATGGCTGCCCTGACCCCTGTGTGACTTGGGAGGATCTTCTATGGCCTTTGTAGGTTCCAAGCACTGTCCATAAGTGGAAGGCATGTGGGCTTGTGGTGGCCATGTGGCCCTGAAAGTTACCTTGATTGTCAAAGTTCTGAGAAACAGACTCTGGCCTTGGAAAAGGTGACTTGGGCTCTCAAACCCAGGAACCAATTGTGGAAAGGTAAGCACATATCTCTCAGTACTTTGTATGGGGAGAACAGCTTTCAAGCCAGCTGGCATCACTGGCTGATGACCTGCCTTGATGCTTTGTGTGTCTTCCTGTAGGTTACACATGTAGATCAGCAAGATGCTGAGTCCAGCAATGGGGACCCAAGTGTGACTGCCAGCTTCAGCATGCCAGGTAAGTTTACCTTTTTCAGTATTTGAAGGGAGAAGCTTATATTTTTAAATGATGTCTCCTTCTGTCCTTCTGTTTTCATCTCTTCCTGCCCCCCCCCCCGCCATTTCTTATTCTTTAAAAGGGCGGAGTTTGCCATAACCTTTTCTGTGAAGCACCATTTAAATTCTTCATTTATTTTCTTACCTGTGTCCAATAAATCAGTATACCTGGGAGACCTCATGCTTTCCTAGACGTGGGGAGATTTGTCCCTCTACCACCAACATGGATTTGAAGAAAAGCATTACTCAATTGGGTTCCACCTCTTCCAGAGCAAAAGTTGAACATATCAGGCTAGTGTCCTCTCAATGCTTCCCTCAGAAGGAGGTGGTTAGGCTGGGAGCCTGGAAGGACAGCAAAGTCTGGACATTGTGCCTTTGAGGGCATTGAAGGACAAGTGTCAAACACACATTGAAAGACAAGAACAAACACAGAGAGTAGGAACCGGAGATGGGGGTGGAGGTGGTGATACAAGGTGTTAGGGAAGCAGACGACCCTTCCTAACAGAGGTAGCTAGTGTGCAGGGACTGGGCAGGTACAGAGAAACACCTTCTTGGGGTCTCCAAGCAGGCTCCTGTGGGTGGGTATTTTTTGAAGAACAGAGTCGGATACTCAGGAAATCTTGCAAAGGACCATGATTAGAGTCCCAGAGCTCTCTGTCCTATCCCTGAACACTTTGTTAACATCTAAAAGAAATGGGAAGGGGCCATCCTTGTAGGACACCACCTTGGAATTTCAAGAGCACAAGATTTCTGTGGTTGAGGGATTCAGATGTGAACTCATCCTACCTCTAGTTACACCAAAGAGCTTCCACAAGCTGTCCAAGAGATGGTTTCTGATGATCTTTCCAGGGACTACCCCAGGGTGCAGTTCCTAGTCCCCTATCACAGAACAACCACCCCCACTGCATTCTAAGATCTGAACTGTGGGGGCTTGCTGCCCAAACCACCTATTCCAGCCACATGACTCCCACAAATGACATGTTCTTGAAGAAGTCATGGTTGGAAATGTGAAGCAGCCTGGTGGCTACTGAAACTTCTTCCTCCTTGCTGCCTGGGGCCAGGTGGAAATGAACAGAGTAGTCCAGGGTGCTCATCCTCCGGTATTCAGCAAGCTGGACCCTCCTTTTGATTGAGACTTAGGCTGTTAATTGTTGTTGACCCAGAGACTCAGGGGTGCATCCCACACCCAGACTCCTGTGGAGTGCCCAGCCCCCCGAGAGGGTCAGAAATCTCCTGAGAAGTATTGGCATAACAAACTGTCAAGCAGCTTTACCTGTAGAAAAGTGGCCTTCGCCAGTTAATGACTGCATTGTAGTAAAGTTAAGGTTGAGGTTCATTTTTGTGCCTAAGTATATCCAATTACTTCAGAATATTTGATGATTCTTTTCCTCTGTCAAAAATCAGTTGGACATCACTAAGTGGGTCCAATCCTGGGTTCTCTGTTCTGCTTCACTGCTCTGTGTGTCCATCCTTCTGCCAACACCACACTATATTCATGACTGTAGTTCTAATATAAGCCTTATCATCAGAAGAGTGATCCCTTCCACTTTATTCTTCTTTGTCAAGTTTGTTGGGATATTCTAGTACTGTGCTTTTTCATATACTTTTTATTTATTATTTTTTTTATAAAATTTTTTTTTGAGACAGGGGATTACTCTGTTGCCCAGGGTGGAGTGCAGTGGTTTGAGGCTCACTACAGCCTCAAACTCCTGACCTCAAGCAGTTCTTGCACCTTGGCCTCCTAAAGTGTTGGGATTGCAGTAGTGTGCCAACACATCCTGCCTCCATATATATTTTAGTATCAGTTTACCTCTGTGTTTAAAAGTCCTTGCTGGATAACTTATTAGAGCATTTTAGAGAGAATTGACATCTTTCCTATTTGGGAACTAAGACCTCATGTTTGTGAAAGGGAACAGTATGTCCTTCCTCGTTTGTTTGTTGCTGTCACTGCTGTTGTTGTTGTTGTTGTTTGATTACTTGTTTTTCTTTTTTTTTTTTTTTAATTTTTTTTTTCTTTAATCAGTATTTTTT
>NW_007221121.1:0-8202 GCF_000164805.1 Carlito syrichta | reverse complement strand
CTGGCATTGGTGTTACTTAAATACAGCATGAATAGCTTGCTACCATTGGTTGACCAAAGCTCAGCAGTTGGCACCAGAGCAGGGAGTCTATTGATACATTTGGTTAGATTACAGTTTACCATGTGAAAGGTTAGGGAGAAACATTTAGGTCAGATCCCAAATATGCAGGGAGGAAGCTTGTGACCAAACAAAACTTAGCAATGATCAGGCAAAGGCTGAGACCAGGCCTCTGACTTTGTTCCCAGTCCCTCGCACTCTCCCTCAGATCCCAGACTCCAGGCTGTATATACAGACCAATATTTTAGGATTATGTGGGTCTTGGGAAGCTGCCCAAGCCAGGTAGCCCCTGTTTTCATCCTGCCACACTTTCAGATGCACCTAGGACAGCACACCTTATGTTGGAATCCCTCTGCCAAAAGCAGATGGTGAGCAGGGGTTTTCCCATGGAAGAGTCTCAATACCCCGATGCGTGGAGGACAGCCCTGGATGCTAGCAATGATCACATCAAGTGTGTGGACACCTTGCCTTTGTCACCACATGGATCAGAAAAGGCAATTACAGATGGCTCGGGCTAGCAAAGCCACCCAGGAAAGAACTGATTCAGAGCCTTCTATAGAGGCAGAGTCATGCTTTCTACCCAGTCATAACTGTGTGTGTGTGAGGCTGTAGAGCCTGGAGCCCTGGTGAGTGTGGGGAGGTTGTGGGCTCCCCACTGGCTTTCCAGGTCATGGACCTGAGTGGGAGGTTTCCAGGTGAGAGGGAGGCAGGAGCTGGAAAGAGGGAACAAAAGGCATTAGGTATTTGGGGTTACTTTGGAGTGGGTTGTTCAAAGTTCAGAGTAGAGAGTTTGGGGTCACTGGGATAGGAAACTGGATGCTCAACAGGATTCAGGGAGCAAAATCTCCCTCACAACATAATTTCAGTGGCAGTGACCTCAATGGATTGATTTTAAAATAACTCTGCTTGCAGAATGGAGACTGCCTTCCAGAAGTGGGAATTCGAGGTAGAGAGACACATGTTAAATAATCCTGCAAGGAGGAGATGGGCAGGGCCTGAGGGGAGGTCCAGGAGGAGGTGCCTGCCCATTTCTGGGCAGATGTTTATTGAGCACCTTCTGGGCCACAGGTGGAAACATGAGGGGGAAGGAAAAGAAATTGCCCTTGTGATTTCAGCACAGTTATGGGAGCTGGCTGCCAGGTGTGAGAGACTGAAGGGACAAAAGAGAGTGCTGAGCTCAAAGAAAGGAATAACCCCAGAAGGGCAGCTGACCCTTAGAGCTGGGGGGACTGAGAAGTGAGAGCAGGGAAGGGACAAGTTAACCCTGGCAGCCTGCCCGCCATGCTCCCTCAGTACCCCTGCAGGCAGAAACTGGTAGGCAGCCCAACAACCTGGAGGTATAGTCTGCAGTCTCCCAGCCCCACATCCAGGACAGAGGACACAGCCAGTGACCTGTGATGCCAATTCTGCCCTCATGAGATGGACACTTATGGTAGGGAAGAGAAGGAAGAGTCAAACGTGACCTGTAGGCTCCTTGTGGGGAGACTAAGGAGGCCAAATAAGGGCCCCCTCTGAAGCGAGTCGAGGCTGGGATGTCTCTACAGCAGTGGGGCTTACACTCCTGAGAGGGTGGGCCAGCCTCAGAGTGGCTGCAGAACCTGCCCTGTGGTCTTTCCAGAGCCCCTGGCATGTGACCACATCTACCCACAGAACCTGTTAAGAGACTGTCTACAGCTTCCGCCTCTCCTAAAAATGTGTGTTCTTTCTCCCTCCTGATGGAATCTTGCCTTTACTAGGAGAGTGCTTTGACTTTCACTTTCATTAGTTTTACTTGAGTATCATATTGATTTTTTTCTAATTTCTGACAGAGACTGATTCAGAGTATTTCCTTATTAGACCTCAAGGACATGTGCCCTCTGCTGCCTTCAGCTCTGTTCACTGTATCAAGATAAACAGCTTGCAAGGCAGAAGACCACAGACACACATTTCCCCTGCCCTCACTATTGACTGAGCCCTACTTTAGATAATTAAACAAGCATAGCTGAGTCAGACCAGCTGGGAAGGCCAGGAGTGTGGCCTATGTGTTAGGGAGAACCACAGGAGCCATTTTTGCTCTGATGTGTCACATATTTAAACATGGCCCTTGTTTTTCTCAGCCCAGTGCTTGCTAATTTCCTGACCTTTGACCTTATTCAGAATCATGACTTCACCCAACTAGTGCAATTGTGTTCTCATGCCCTGGTTTCTGTCAACTCCAGCCTACTCCTGCTGCCAAAGGCACATGCAGCTCCTGTCACCCTGCTCCCCAGCTCCACACTTTACCTGGCTCCCCAGTACCCCAGAATTAAGAATTGACTTCCAGAGCCTTATCTATTTGCTTTTCTTAAACAAGTCTTTCCCTAGCTCACCTATTCTTCTAGAGTCTGAAAGCCTCCCTGCTAGCCCACCTGATGAAATCCTACTCATCACTCAAGATTCCTTCAAATGTCATCTTCTTCATGAATCTTTTGGGGACACGAATTCCTACTCAGTGCCTAGAGGTGTCCCTCTTTTCTGATGGACCTGTCTTTGGTCATGTGTGGGTGACTCTGGGTCCTCATCTTGTCCCCCCTCCGCCATCCATCTCCTTACTTCACCTACCATGTTGTGGGAGGTTCCAAAGCACAGAGCACAGGGCCTTTTGACCCTGTAGATGCTCACAGGGAGGGATTGAGGGGAACTTGCCTTTCCACACCTCAGGTGCCCTCTGGGCAGCAGCAAAGGATGTGAGGGTGGAGGAGGCAGTAGTTGTTAGTCAGGACTTCAGAAATGAAAAACTAGGCAGAGACAAGTTCATGTTGCTAAGTGATTTTTACATCATTTTGCTCAAGCAGCATCTCCATGTTTAAGTTGCTCAATAGAAGTTGCCAGAGCTCCTAAAGGCATCTCTTTTTCCTCAGAGCAGTATTTTACAAAGCCGCCTGGAACAGCAGACTATGAATAGATACTGTGTCCAATGGGGTCATGATGGAATATTTGGGAATGCTAATTAAAGGGTTAAGCCATTTAATGAGTATTTCAGCACAGGCCTTCTAAGAGCCTTTAATGCACTACTGTATTTTGCACACTCCAGGAAGAGAATATGTGGTATTTCCTAAATTTATTTCAACACAGGAATTTGGAGAGTGGGCAGGACACTATTAGGGTCTAGGGTTTTCACTGGAACACTTCAGGAACACACACACCATGCATCCTTTTAACTGCAGCCTTTGAATAGGGTCATCAGAGGAGCCAGGTTTAGCTGGAGAAATAGCATGAACAATTTTCTAGACTGTTTTTTTCTTTGGTGTTCTGTATAACAGCATGGGCAGCGACACGTGAGGAGGCTCAAGGTGCTCATTCCTCCAGGACCCTTCACTTCAAGCATGCATTTGGCAGTCATGTCTTGACAGTTTGAATTACAGACATTCCACACTGATCATTAGTGCTTATGCATAATTAGCTTAATTAGACACAAATCACACAAGACGTCCCAAGTAAATCTGATCAATCTGTTTTCAAGTTCCTTTCACAGAGGTCACATACTGCCAACCCTGCCTGTGCGATGTCCCACAGCACCATTCTCCACCAGACCCTGGATTTTGATGCGTTCATCCCCCTTCTCCAGACTCTACCCTACTACCCTCCAGAATACACCTGTATGCCCTCCTCCATGGCCCACAGTTTGGTCAGTCCTTGGAGGCACCCACCTAAAGCCACCAGGATAATCAGTAGTCTTTGGCAGATTGGAGGCAGAATGGTCCTGCTCACTTTTAGGGTAGAAGCTAAAAAGAGCTGAGAGTAGGCATGCACAGGTGATAACAGGGACAGGGCGGTGAACATAGATGAGCTTCTAGTGGTTTCTTTGCAGCAGAGCCAAATAAACCAAAAGCAGACAGGAGCAGCTCCACAAGGTTTTCACAATGTGCAAAGCTGCTATGGAATTATGGTTATTCATTTAACAAACATGTGGCAGTTAATGAATGATTAACCCATTGTATGATTAATGTCAGTGGGCAGGTCCATATGGAGTATGGAAAATGTTAATGTCTCTCCCATAAATGAAAATGCAGACTCTCTAGTGGATCCGGCTTTTATTTCACACCCATGACAAACATTGGGTGAGGGGAATCCCTGACTGTTCATGCTCTGATGGCTTTGAGAGAAGTGTGGGCAGTTCTGGCTCCTTCCTCAGGATGACTGTCTGATGCTTTTTGCCTTTTCAGGGGCCTCCACCTGGACTTTGTGCCATCTCCATTCAGCACCTTGTATCACGTGGACATCAATATCCCCAGTTTGCTCAACACTGCTGAGCTACCCCTGCGCTATGAGGCAGTGGTGGTCCAGCCCCCCTATCAGCCAGGTGATGCCTGGGACCCCAGACAAGGCCAGTCCTGAGGAAGTCCTGGGGGAACCATCTGCCTACCCTCAGAAAGCCAGGGTGTGAGTTGGCTGTGCAGTGCACACTGTGGTCACCTTGTGAGGCCTGCTGTGTGCGATTGTGTCTCGTCAAGCTGTTCAGCAAGCCTGTGGGATGTTGCCTCTCAGATGTGGGTGAAAGGAGCAGACTCAGAGGGTGGAACCTACAGAGAGTCCAAATCAGGCCTGTGGGACCCAGTATTTGTGTGTTTCCCCTGGGCTGCCTGGCTCAGTTTCTGTGACCGGGTGTCACAACTCAGATGTTTCTTAATGCTGGTTGGTATGTTTGGGGATGTGACACAGAGGGAACTGGGATAGCATTAACCCATGGGCAGAGCCCCAAGGAGCAGAGCTGGGTCCATGGACTGAATACCCAGGGGACTCTGGCCTGTCTCAACTTCATACTGCTCTCGTCATCTCCTGGGGATGTAAGAAATTTGTTCTAGATCCCTGGTCCTGTCAGGCTACAGGCCAGGGACATGCCTCCATTGCCATAAGTTCTGGGTCTTCTCTGAGCTACCCCTGCCAGGTCTTCCTACAGTCTCACAGGGCCTGACACATAACAGGCACCAGGAATGTATTTGTGAAGCCTCAGTTTCCTTATTTATAAAATGGGGATCATAATAGTATCAAGGTCAAGGTGTGAAATGGGATGTTGTCTGTAATGGAGCCAATACAGTAGGTACTGAATTCAGCAAAAGTCAGTTGCCCTTTGAGGTATTATTTTCATCATCGTCATCATTTTCATTGTTGCCATTACTGAGTGTGGAATGATGCCAGCTGGGGACAGAGACATGGGGACACATGGAAAGGTCAGTGGCACCTGAGTACAGGTACTGGGCATGGTTGGGGATGTCTTGTGGGTTTTGGGACATGGGTGAGGAGCACAAAATTCTATAGGAGCAGAGGGTAGGTGCAGGAAAGCTGAGGAGATATACCAAGGAGGGATGTGTGCTCCATCACTACCCACTCCATCAGGGCAAGTGGTATCTACCAAGGTCCTCATGACTATGAGGCCCACCTTCCAACTGGCATGCTACCCTGTGTGGACCCAAGCTCAGGCAGAAGGGCAGCTTTGGAGCCACCTGTCACTCCCCTCTGCAAGAGATGAAAGGGAAGAGCGAGACTGTGTCAGCAGTAGGGGAGTTCAGGAGCTCACTTGGGCCACAACTATGTATTAAATGGTCACTCTGTGTCCAGAACATGCTGGTGCAAAGCATTACCAGTCCCATGACCATTTGCTCTCCATGGCCTTATTCTTCTTGGAATTGAAGTTGAGAGAGGTTGACACAGGCAGGTGGGAAGTAGGAGCACATGGCTGCCCTGACCCCTGTGTGACTTGGGAGGATCTTCTATGGCCTTTGTAGGTTCCAAGCACTGTCCATAAGTGGAAGGCATGTGGGCTTGTGGTGGCCATGTGGCCCTGAAAGTTACCTTGATTGTCAAAGTTCTGAGAAACAGACTCTGGCCTTGGAAAAGGTGACTTGGGCTCTCAAACCCAGGAACCAATTGTGGAAAGGTAAGCACATATCTCTCAGTACTTTGTATGGGGAGAACAGCTTTCAAGCCAGCTGGCATCACTGGCTGATGACCTGCCTTGATGCTTTGTGTGTCTTCCTGTAGGTTACACATGTAGATCAGCAAGATGCTGAGTCCAGCAATGGGGACCCAAGTGTGACTGCCAGCTTCAGCATGCCAGGTAAGTTTACCTTTTTCAGTATTTGAAGGGAGAAGCTTATATTTTTAAATGATGTCTCCTTCTGTCCTTCTGTTTTCATCTCTTCCTGCCCCCCCCCCCGCCATTTCTTATTCTTTAAAAGGGCGGAGTTTGCCATAACCTTTTCTGTGAAGCACCATTTAAATTCTTCATTTATTTTCTTACCTGTGTCCAATAAATCAGTATACCTGGGAGACCTCATGCTTTCCTAGACGTGGGGAGATTTGTCCCTCTACCACCAACATGGATTTGAAGAAAAGCATTACTCAATTGGGTTCCACCTCTTCCAGAGCAAAAGTTGAACATATCAGGCTAGTGTCCTCTCAATGCTTCCCTCAGAAGGAGGTGGTTAGGCTGGGAGCCTGGAAGGACAGCAAAGTCTGGACATTGTGCCTTTGAGGGCATTGAAGGACAAGTGTCAAACACACATTGAAAGACAAGAACAAACACAGAGAGTAGGAACCGGAGATGGGGGTGGAGGTGGTGATACAAGGTGTTAGGGAAGCAGACGACCCTTCCTAACAGAGGTAGCTAGTGTGCAGGGACTGGGCAGGTACAGAGAAACACCTTCTTGGGGTCTCCAAGCAGGCTCCTGTGGGTGGGTATTTTTTGAAGAACAGAGTCGGATACTCAGGAAATCTTGCAAAGGACCATGATTAGAGTCCCAGAGCTCTCTGTCCTATCCCTGAACACTTTGTTAACATCTAAAAGAAATGGGAAGGGGCCATCCTTGTAGGACACCACCTTGGAATTTCAAGAGCACAAGATTTCTGTGGTTGAGGGATTCAGATGTGAACTCATCCTACCTCTAGTTACACCAAAGAGCTTCCACAAGCTGTCCAAGAGATGGTTTCTGATGATCTTTCCAGGGACTACCCCAGGGTGCAGTTCCTAGTCCCCTATCACAGAACAACCACCCCCACTGCATTCTAAGATCTGAACTGTGGGGGCTTGCTGCCCAAACCACCTATTCCAGCCACATGACTCCCACAAATGACATGTTCTTGAAGAAGTCATGGTTGGAAATGTGAAGCAGCCTGGTGGCTACTGAAACTTCTTCCTCCTTGCTGCCTGGGGCCAGGTGGAAATGAACAGAGTAGTCCAGGGTGCTCATCCTCCGGTATTCAGCAAGCTGGACCCTCCTTTTGATTGAGACTTAGGCTGTTAATTGTTGTTGACCCAGAGACTCAGGGGTGCATCCCACACCCAGACTCCTGTGGAGTGCCCAGCCCCCCGAGAGGGTCAGAAATCTCCTGAGAAGTATTGGCATAACAAACTGTCAAGCAGCTTTACCTGTAGAAAAGTGGCCTTCGCCAGTTAATGACTGCATTGTAGTAAAGTTAAGGTTGAGGTTCATTTTTGTGCCTAAGTATATCCAATTACTTCAGAATATTTGATGATTCTTTTCCTCTGTCAAAAATCAGTTGGACATCACTAAGTGGGTCCAATCCTGGGTTCTCTGTTCTGCTTCACTGCTCTGTGTGTCCATCCTTCTGCCAACACCACACTATATTCATGACTGTAGTTCTAATATAAGCCTTATCATCAGAAGAGTGATCCCTTCCACTTTATTCTTCTTTGTCAAGTTTGTTGGGATATTCTAGTACTGTGCTTTTTCATATACTTTTTATTTATTATTTTTTTTATAAAATTTTTTTTTGAGACAGGGGATTACTCTGTTGCCCAGGGTGGAGTGCAGTGGTTTGAGGCTCACTACAGCCTCAAACTCCTGACCTCAAGCAGTTCTTGCACCTTGGCCTCCTAAAGTGTTGGGATTGCAGTAGTGTGCCAACACATCCTGCCTCCATATATATTTTAGTATCAGTTTACCTCTGTGTTTAAAAGTCCTTGCTGGATAACTTATTAGAGCATTTTAGAGAGAATTGACATCTTTCCTATTTGGGAACTAAGACCTCATGTTTGTGAAAGGGAACAGTATGTCCTTCCTCGTTTGTTTGTTGCTGTCACTGCTGTTGTTGTTGTTGTTGTTTGATTACTTGTTTTTCTTTTTTTTTTTTTTTAATTTTTTTTTTCTTTAATCAGTATTTTTT
>NW_007221120.1:0-718 GCF_000164805.1 Carlito syrichta | reverse complement strand
CTCAGGGACCTTATTCTAGCCATTATTACATCCCCAGGCTTATGCCTTCTACTTCTCCTCTCTTAAATCTTTTCTTTTGTCCTAAAAATATGATTTAACCACTTAAGCTTAAAATAAATTGGGGGGAGGGGAAGGGAGATGGAATTAACAGTAGTAAATATCTGTCTAGGGATGGGGAGACACCTATTATCAACAAGGGTACCTGAACAAAGCATACTTGTATACCTAACCCTTAACTATACCCCACAATATCATAATATAAAATATTGATTAAAAAAACTTTATGTGGAAAGCAGTGTGGCGATTCTTAAAAACTCTAAATACCAACCTCCCATATGACCCCACAATCCCCCTACTGGGAATATATCCTGAAGAACACAAATCACTCTATAAAAAAGATATCTGCACACGCATGTTTATCGCAGCATTGTTCACAATAGCAAGAACCTGGAAACAGCCATACTGCCCGTCAAAAGAGGACTGGATTAAAAAAATGTGGTACATATACACGATGGAATACTACGCAGCCATGAAAAAGAACAAAATCATGAATTTTGCGGCAACCTGGATGGAACTAGAGTCTATAATACTGAGTGACCTCTCACAGAAACAAAGATCCGAGTATCACATGTTCTCACTCATATAATGGACCTTAAACATCCAATGCAATACTATACGAAAATGACTGACCGTACTGGGAAACTATGGTGGGGGGGAA
>NW_007221119.1:0-622 GCF_000164805.1 Carlito syrichta | reverse complement strand
TCACACAAATCACTCTATAAAAAAGATACCTGCACACGCATGTTTATCGCAGCATTGTTCACAATAGCAAGAACCTGGAAACAGCCATGCTGCCCGTCAAAAGAGGACTGGATTAAAAAAATGTGGTACATATACACGATGGAATACTACGCAGTCATAAAAAAGAACAAAATCATGAATTTCGCAGCAACCTGGATGGAACTAGAGTCTATAATACTGAGTGACCTCTCACAGAAACAAAGATCCGAGTATCACATTTTCTCACTCATATAATGGACCTTAAACATCCAATGCAATACTATACGAAAATGACTGACCGTACTGGGAAACTATGGTGGGGGGAGGGAGATGGGATTAACAGTAGCAAATATCTGTCTGGGAACGGGGAAACACCCCATATCAACAGGTTGCCTGAATGAAACGCAATTGTATACCTAACCCTTAACTGTACCCCACAACTTCACAATAAAAAAAAAAAAAAGAAAGTCATGGAGTTCCAAATTGGATAAAGAAACAAGACTCAATTATCCATTGCCTACAAAAAAACTCATCTCACTTATAAAGACACAATGAACCTGAACGTGAAGGGATGGAAAAAGATATCTCATGCAACTGGAAACAA
>NW_007221118.1:0-3966 GCF_000164805.1 Carlito syrichta | reverse complement strand
CACAATCCCTCTACTGGGAATATATCCTGAAGAACTCAAATCACTCTATAAAAAAGATACCTGCACATGTATGTTTATTGCAGCGTTGTTCACAATAGCAAGAACCTGGAAACAACCATGCTGCCCATCAAAAGAGGACTGGATTTTAAAAATGTGGTACATATACACGATGGAATACTACACAGCCATAAAAAAGAACAAAATCATGAATTTCTCAGCAACCTGGATGGAATTAGAGTCTATAATACTGAACGACCTCTCACAAAAACAAAGATCCAAGTATCACATGTTCTCACTCATATAATGGACCTTAAACATCCAATGCAACACAATAAGAAAATGACTGACAGTACTGGAAAACTATGGGGGGGGAGGGAGATGGGATTAACAGTAGGAAATATCTGTCTGGGAATGGGAAAACACCTCATATCAACAGGGTGTCTGAATGAAACGTAATTGTATACCTAACCCTTAACTGTACCCCACAACATCATAATAACAAATAAATTTTAAAAAGAAAAATAAATAAATAAATAAAAGATACATAAATAGAAATTAAGCAGGAAAGCTGACTTCAAGGGTCTTAATTAAGCAACTGCATGCCATCTGTGCTTCTGTAAATACCCTTTAAGCAACTGCATGCCATCTCTGCTTCTGTAAATATGCTTTAAGTAAGCAGCTACATGCTATTTTCCTTAACTGCGATCTCTGTGTCTGTAAACACATTTTATTACACCTCATATGGAAATGTCTATAGAAATGTCTGCTTCAATGCTTATTGTAGAAGTAACTGGTCCTGGTCTTAAATTTTAAATTTTAAACACACCAATGGCAAACCCATGTATGTTGTAAACAAAAAGCTCTATAAAAGTAGCTTGAAAATGAGTCAGGGCTCAGAAAAAAAAGAAGAAGAAGAAAACAATGTTTTCTTCACTGTTTTCTACCTCATGGTGGCTGAGGAATAGATACAAGAGCGATTGATAGTGAAGAAGAAGGAAAGCTATCTGCTGATTATGGTGGGACCTCCAGCCCACCTGAGTGATCCAACCCAGCAGAACCATTCACACCACCAATGCCACCTGCTGGCCTTCGAACACTTATGTCACAGACAAAGACATTTTGTTACATTGAATATATCATATTTTTAGGTTTCTTTGTAGCAGCCATTCTATTTTCCTCTGAGTCTTTCTGGCATCCCTTTTAGTTTTACAAATCTTATATTTTTTATCTATTGTATTTGAGAAAACAGCCCTTTGGAATATTGCATCATGTGGATATTATGCTTGTTGTTTTTAAATATCGGACTACCTGGGGTCAACTTGGGCCTTATCCTCATCCCACATCAGAAACTCAAGGTCACAAACTGTGGTCAGTCATATGAGGGATCAAGATAACCTCAGCATTGTTAAATCTTGCTCTTGCTATTTCCACTTTGCTTTCTTCTATTGCATCCAGTAGTGGCATTTAGAATCAATGATGTATTTATTGTTATCTTTAAATAATGAATTAATTGTCTTACTTTTTAAATTTGAGGTCTCCAGTCTGCTTGATTTTTATATACATTTTTATATAGCTGCTAAACCTAACAAAAATGATAACTTGGGAACCCAAAAGAATCAACAGGAAGAATAAATATCCACATTAAAAAGTGAGCAAAGATATGAACAGACATGTTTAAAAAGAAGACATACAAGGGGACAACAAAGATATGAAAAACTTCTCAACAGCACTAATGATTAGATAAATGCAAACCAAAACCACAGTGGAATGCCATCTCACAGCATTTAAATTGCTACTATTAAAAAGTCAAAAACCAACAGATATTGGCAAGGTTGTGGAGAAAACAGAAATCTCACACACTGTTGATGAGAATGTAAGTTAGTTCTGCCTCCATTGAAAGCACTTTGGAGATTTCACAAAGAAATAAAAATAGATTTGACATTTGATTCACAAATCCCATGACCAGATATTAACCCCCCAAAATCATAAACCATTCTACCAAAAAGATATCTGCACTCGTGTGTTTATCACAACATTAGTCACAATAATAAAAAATTGGAACCGACTTAAGTGCCATCAGTAGTGAACTGGACAAGAAAATGTGGTACCTATAAACCATGAAACACTGGTCAGCTATTGAAAATGAAATCAACCAGACTCGGTGGCTCAGCCTGTAATCCCGCACCTTTGGGAGGCTGAGGTGAGTGGATTGCCTGAGCCCGCGGGTTTGAGACCCGCTTGGGCAGCGAGACCTCATCTCTACAATAAATAAAAAAAAAAAATCAGCCGGGATTGGTAGTGCATGCCTGTAATTCCAGCTACTTGGAAGGCTGAGGTGGAAGGATAACCGGAGCCCAGCAGGTCGAGACTGCGGTGGCTGGGAGTGGCCACTGCACTCCAGTCTGGGCGAGAGAGTGAGATTCCAACTCAAAAAAAAAAAAGAAAATGAAATCATGTATTTTGCCCCAACATGGATCTAACTGATTGCTATCATCCTAAGTGAATTAACTCAGAAACAGAAACAAAAAACAAACACTGAGTTCTCACTTACAATAAGGAGCTTAACACTGGGGACACATGAGCCTAGGATGAGCACAACAGCTACTGGGGACTCACAAAGTAGGGAAAGAGGGAGAGATATAAAGGCTGAAAAACCATTTGTTGGGTGCCATGCTTCCCACCTGGGCAATGGGCTCAAGAGTCACCTAGTCATCACCATCACACAATACACCTGTGTAACCAACCTGTATGAACCCTTAAATCAAAAATAAAATAGTGAAAAAAATTAAAAATAAAATTTAGAAAGGAAATGAAATCTTGTGATTTTAATTGCATTTGTCATGAAATCCATTAGGATCTATATGCACCAATAATTTACACAGTCTATTTCAATAGTCAAAAATCAAACATTTTTGCTAGTTATTCTTAGCCATATTACCCCTCAAGAAAACTAGAGTGCATTCTCCAACATGAAACTGGAAAGGGAAGTTTGGCATACATGATAAAGGAGATAAGTTAGGCAAGTGGAAAAATACCAATTTCCAAATATTACTAAATATTACTTTGTATAAAATAAGCCCCGAACTGGTCATTTCTACCATGAATTCCACTTGTGTTTCCAGGAATCTGCAACCATGGTCTGGATGCTTTATGGGCTAAATTTACATGACAATTGTAGGCAAGACAGGGAAGATAGAGATGAGCTTTCATTCACACTCCTTCATCATCACTGGTTGCTCTAGGGCACTGGAACTCCTGAGTTCTCTGACTGTTGATGCCACTTCCGGGTTGTGGCAGCCAATGAGACCTTAACATGAGAAACCTGAGGAGGGGCTGTGGTTCTCATGAACCAGGGTACTCAGCAGTAAGCTCTTCACTGAGTTTTCCCACAACTTCCTCTTCTGCAGACTCAGAGAACATGCTGAGCTGCTCCCCAAATAAGCTGCACATGTGGGCATCTGGGCCACCCAGCAGGGAGGTTTGTGTTCAGGGCTGTAGCACTGTGGGAGGAGCATGGGTATGCTGCATGCAGTAACAAGTCCCGACATCCTCAGCCTCCACTCTGCTGATTTTCACTGTGAAATCTGTGCCTGACCCACTGCCACTGAACCTGTCTTGGACCCCAGAGGCCCTGTTGGAAACTCTATAGATTAGGAGCTGTGGAGACTGGCCTGGCTTCTGCAGGTACCAACCCAAATAGGTGTATCCATCACTGTGCAGGAGGCTCTGACTAGACCTGCAGGAGATGGAGGCTGGCTCTCCAGGTGTGACGGGCAGGTAGAGTGGAGTCTGGGTCATCACAACATCCCCATTCATTCCTAAAATAATGAGAGAAAAGTTCAAGTCTATATGTAAATATTATGAGCAAGTTTCAGATTTATCTTGTTATATTGATTTATGGTTAACCTTTTTAATAAAATTTGACTCATACCATAAGAATAAACAATGTAAAATGAACCCAATAAT
>NW_007221117.1:0-807 GCF_000164805.1 Carlito syrichta | reverse complement strand
TCACTGGTTGCTCTAGGGCACTGGAACTCCTGAGTTCTCTGACTGTTGATGCCACTTCCGGGTTGTGGCAGCCAATGAGACCTTAACATGAGAAACCTGAGGAGGGGCTGTGGTTCTCATGAACCAGGGTACTCAGCAGTAAGCTCTTCACTGAGTTTTCCCACAACTTCCTCTTCTGCAGACTCAGAGAACATGCTGAGCTGCT
This sequence comes from Carlito syrichta, assembly GCF_000164805.1. Lineage (NCBI taxonomy): Eukaryota > Metazoa > Chordata > Mammalia > Primates > Tarsiidae > Carlito > Carlito syrichta. The sequence continues at coordinate 602 of NW_007221117.1, read as the reverse complement.
CCCCAAATAAGCTGCACATGTGGGCATCTGGGCCACCCAGCAGGGAGGTTTGTGTTCAGGGCTGTAGCACTGTGGGAGGAGCATGGGTATGCTGCATGCAGTAACAAGTCCCGACATCCTCAGCCTCCACTCTGCTGATTTTCACTGTGAAATCTGTGCCTGACCCACTGCCACTGAACCTGTCTTGGACCCCAGAGGCCCTGTTGGAAACTCTATAGATTAGGAGCTGTGGAGACTGGCCTGGCTTCTGCAGGTACCAACCCAAATAGGTGTATCCATCACTGTGCAGGAGGCTCTGACTAGACCTGCAGGAGATGGAGGCTGGCTCTCCAGGTGTGACGGGCAGGTAGAGTGGAGTCTGGGTCATCACAACATCCCCATTCATTCCTAAAATAATGAGAGAAAAGTTCAAGTCTATATGTAAATATTATGAGCAAGTTTCAGATTTATCTTGTTATATTGATTTATGGTTAACCTTTTTAATAAAATTTGACTCATACCATAAGAAATAAACAATGTAAAATGAACCCAATAATTATAATGCACAAAATGCCATTATGTTTTTTAAGATAATAATCCTAGCACTGGTCATTGATCATTTT
>NW_007221116.1:0-865 GCF_000164805.1 Carlito syrichta | reverse complement strand
CTCCTTCGTCATCACTGGTTGCTCAAGGGCACAGGAACTCCTGAGTTCTCTGACTGTTGATGTCACTTCCGGGCTGTGGCAGCCAATGAGGCCTTAACATGAGAAACCTGAGGAGGGTCTGTGGTTCTCATGAACCAGGGTACTCAGCAGCAAGCTCTTCACTGAGTTTTCCCACAACTTCTTCTTCTGCAGACTCAGAGAACATGCTGAGCTGCTCCCCAAATAAGCTGCACATGTGGGCATCTGGGCCACCCAGCAGGGAGGTTTGTGTTCAGGGCTGTAGCACTGTGGGAGGAGCATGGGTATGCTACATGCAGTAACAAGTCCCGACATCCTCAGCCTCCACTCTGCTGATTTTCACTGTGAAATCTGTGCCTGACCCACTGCCACTGAACCTGTCTTGGACCCCAGAGGCCCTGTTGGAAACTCTATAGATTAGGAGCTGTGGAGACTGGCCTGGCTTCTGCAGGTACCAACCCAAATAGGTGTATCCATCACTGTGCAGGAGGCTCTGACTAGACCTGCAGGAAATGGAGGCTGGCTCTCCAGGTGTGACGGGCAGGTAGAGTGGAGTCTGGGTCATCACAACATCCCCATTCATTCCTAAAATAATGAGAGAAAAGTTCAAATCTATATGTAAATATTATGAGCAAGTTTCAGATTTATCTTGTTATATTGATTTATGGTTAACCTTTTTAATAAAATTTGACTCATACCATAAGAAATAAACAATGTAAAATGAACCCAATAATTATAATGCACAAAATGCCATTATGTTTTTTAAGATAATAATCCTAGCACTGGTCATTGATCATTTTAGGAGTTTCCTAGCAATCAAGGACAAAATCTGAATTCCCTCCCTTGA
>NW_007221115.1:0-793 GCF_000164805.1 Carlito syrichta | reverse complement strand
GAGGAGGGTCTGTGGTTCTCATGAACCAGGGTACTCAGCAGCAAGCTCTTCACTGAGTTTTCCCACAACTTCTTCTTCTGCAGACTCAGAGAACATGCTGAGCTGCTCCCCAAATAAGCTGCACATGTGGGCATCTGGGCCACCCAGCAGGGAGGTTTGTGTTCAGGGCTGTAGCACTGTGGGAGGAGCATGGGTATGCTACATGCAGTAACAAGTCCCGACATCCTCAGCCTCCACTCTGCTGATTTTCACTGTGAAATCTGTGCCTGACCCACTGCCACTGAACCTGTCTTGGACCCCAGAGGCCCTGTTGGAAACTCTATAGATTAGGAGCTGTGGAGACTGGCCTGGCTTCTGCAGGTACCAACCCAAATAGGTGTATCCATCACTGTGCAGGAGGCTCTGACTAGACCTGCAGGAAATGGAGGCTGGCTCTCCAGGTGTGACGGGCAGGTAGAGTGGAGTCTGGGTCATCACAACATCCCCATTCATTCCTAAAATAATGAGAGAAAAGTTCAAATCTATATGTAAATATTATGAGCAAGTTTCAGATTTATCTTGTTATATTGATTTATGGTTAACCTTTTTAATAAAATTTGACTCATACCATAAGAAATAAACAATGTAAAATGAACCCAATAATTATAATGCACAAAATGCCATTATGTTTTTTAAGATAATAATCCTAGCACTGGTCATTGATCATTTTAGGAGTTTCCTAGCAATCAAGGACAAAATCTGAATTCCCTCCCTTGAGCATAGAATATAGGCTTCTAACACATGGTTAGAAGAA
>NW_007221114.1:0-752 GCF_000164805.1 Carlito syrichta | reverse complement strand
GGAGGTTTGTGTTCAGGGCTGTAGCACTGTGGGAGGAGCATGGGTATGCTACATGCAGTAACAAGTCCCGACATCCTCAGCCTCCACTCTGCTGATTTTCACTGTGAAATCTGTGCCTGACCCACTGCCACTGAACCTGTCTTGGACCCCAGAGGCCCTGTTGGAAACTCTATAGATTAGGAGCTGTGGAGACTGGCCTGGCTTCTGCAGGTACCAACCCAAATAGGTGTATCCATCACTGTGCAGGAGGCTCTGACTAGACCTGCAGGAAATGGAGGCTGGCTCTCCAGGTGTGACGGGCAGGTAGAGTGGAGTCTGGGTCATCACAACATCCCCATTCATTCCTAAAATAATGAGAGAAAAGTTCAAATCTATATGTAAATATTATGAGCAAGTTTCAGATTTATCTTGTTATATTGATTTATGGTTAACCTTTTTAATAAAATTTGACTCATACCATAAGAAATAAACAATGTAAAATGAACCCAATAATTATAATGCACAAAATGCCATTATGTTTTTTAAGATAATAATCCTAGCACTGGTCATTGATCATTTTAGGAGTTTCCTAGCAATCAAGGACAAAATCTGAATTCCCTCCCTTGAGCATAGAATATAGGCTTCTAACACATGGTTAGAAGAAACATAGGAAGCAGTGACATCCCCAGAGCTCACCCTCCCAATTCCCCTTCTGCATCTCCCATCTGTCCTTACCAGGGACTCAGAGCATCAGCAGCCCTAGGAGCTTAGTA
>NW_007221113.1:0-4678 GCF_000164805.1 Carlito syrichta | reverse complement strand
CAGAGTGAAATAACATACAGTGAAATCCCTCACAACAAGAGTCTGTCCAGAGGCTGATATCCCAGAATTACTACTCAGAAGAGAAAGGGGGCACTGGGAAAGAGATAATATGTCACAAAGAAGTACAGTGGGGAATCTTCGAGTCAGGGAACTCCAGAGGCAGCATTGGTTTGGGATTTTCTTATCCTAGGGTTTATCCATTGCCAGCAAGTATGGGTAAGATTTCTTGAACGTGCACAGCAAGCATTCTTTAGATATATAGGAATACACTTGTTTGGGCTGTTTTTGAAATGATTTGGTTGTAAAATATGAATTTGTCCTATGCCATTGGGAAATCAACTTGAATTTAGAAATAAACAATGTGGGGCCAGTGTATATAGGCCATCTTTGACTCATTTATATAACACTGTTGCATATTCTGTAGTCTTTGTTCTATAAAGTATATGTGTCCAAATCTGCACTGCTTTGAGTAAGACTGGGGTCAAACACACAGAGGACTTTTCCTCACCTGAAACTCAATCAAGGAGGGATTTTGTTTGTTCATTTGCTTTCTTTCCTGAATCAGGCTGACCATTTGTCTCTAGATGAGAATCGAGGCTAAGTCATCAGCAGAGGAAGCTTCCCTCTGTGATGCAGCAGGTCCCCTGGTCTGGATTCCTAGTTCCCAGGAACCTGGGATTTAAACTGGTCCCATTTCTCCCTAACATCAAATTGTCACTTACGGATAAGTATTCTGGTACACAGAAAGCTCAGAAGGCTCCATTGATGTGCACATATTCTGCTTCTGAGCATCTTGCTCTCAAATACTGAGAGAAATAGGGTTGTTTACACATTTGATCTTTCTATATCTTCTATTCTATTCTAGATCTATTCTAGATCTTCATAATAAAAATGTTCCTGCAACTATGAGGACAGCAGCAATTATAGTGACTGTCTCAGCAATGATGTAGCAGCCACTCCCGAGGTTTTAGGGAGCATGAGCATCCTAAGTAGGGAAAAAGAAAGAGGCTCTTGGAGACTCTCCTTGAGTACCCCAGTTCTGTTCACACAGAAGAGGTTCCCCTGCCTGTGGCTGATGCTTCATGTCCTGTTCCTCTAAGCCTCTCCAGCAATCTCCACATGAGCCCACCTGGTATGGACACATCCTCAGGCATCGCAGCTGTCCCTGCCACACTGAGAGGTTGAGAAAACTTCAGAGGTTTGTTTTGGGGCCATTACACTATGCAGGGTCACTGCACTATGCAGGACACTGAGTCCTACACTATGCAGGACGCTACACTATGCAGGACACTGAGTGTCCTGCTCTCAGGAGTATGTACAGCATCTTCAGGCTCCACACTGGTAATTGTGAGAGTAAAAATCAATCAGATTTTGGTTGGTTATGTTTCACCACTTGTGAATACGTGCAGAAATAGACTCTGAAGACTTGTCATGTTTTCTTTATTATAAGCTATTACCTAAAAATAAGTTTAACTCCATATCTGGCAAGTCTGGTTAAGAATGCAAATTTAGCTGGGCTTGGTGTTGGACCTCTGTAGATACAGCTACTCCAGAAGATAAGGCAGAAAGATAACTTGATCTTAGGAGTTTGAAGCAATAGACAGCAATGCACACCACTGCACTCCAGCCTTAGATGGTGATAAAAGAAACCCTGCCTCAAAAGAAAATTAAAAGAAAAGGAGAGAGAAGCAGAGAGAGAAAGAGATAAATAAATAAACAAATAAATAAGTAAATAAATAAATAAATCACACTTGATATTGAATCTATTTTCTTGGAATAAAAAGATCTCTAATATAATTTATTATCTTATTGAAAATTAGAAATTGCTTATGTGGATTCAAACATTATTTTGTTTTGATCATACTATGCAATGGCAAATAAGTGTTATGCAAAAATTTTTTTCAGAAATATCCTAGAGCAATATTTTTAGTTTGTGCAAAGCATATATTTTGAATATGTTCGAAATATTTGAATCTATGCAAAACATATATTTTGCATACCATTAGTACTAGAATGTAGGAATCAGATTCCTTTTCAAGTACTTACAATGTATTATAAAAATAATGCCTTTGTGTATTGTTTAAAAACATCTTATGACAATATATTTGCAAAATAGTCATTTAGAAAGCAATAAGTTTAAAAATGAAATAAATTTTTATTGCCGGGGCAATGATGCAGGGATGGAAAGGTCAATACATCCGATGCAAAAGGTAGGGGAAAAAATGATGCAATTAAAATATGAAAATGACTTATTAATGATATCAGGAAACAGTGGAAATAATGAGAACTAGGTGAGCCAAACTTCCACAATATAAAGAACTTTTGTGGTTGAGCTGACACTCACCTATTTTTTGTCCTTCTGCCATATTTGCCAAACTTGTATGTAAACACATGTTCTGACTTGGCACAGGCAGAGAAACACTCCTGGGAAAGGAAAATCTGGCTGAGACTTGGTGATTGCAAAGGCAAACTGTAGCATGTCACATGGCCATTGTTCTCCATGGGCATGTGCTGGGACAGTCAGCAGGCAGTCTGGCGGTTCTGAGCTAGAAGGAGAGAAACTTCCCTCAGACTCAGGGTGCTGCCCCCTCTTCTCAAGGCTGCAAAGAAGATCCTTTATACATGTCTGAATCATTGTCATTGATCTCCATCCCCACTGTTTCCCTTCTGGTGCAAGCTCTGCTGGGTTGGAAGCTCCGGTGTGCCAGAAGCAATGTGAGCCTTGGTTAGGTCTATTTATGGACTTTACTGAGATAGCCGTGGACTTCAGTGACTGACTGAAATTCACATATTGGATCATCTTGATTATTGAGATCCCCCTGCCGAGTAATGGCATTCAGAAGGATGTTAATTGGAAAACTATCTTTTTCAACATTGGCCCATTTTGAAAGTTTTAGTCAGAGCGTTTCCTAAAGAATTTTGCCTCCAACTCTTCAACTAAGTTTTTCTAAGATCTGATGAGCTTCAAACCAGCACCCAATATCATTGAATTGCCAATCATTCCTCACAAAGTGGCCATGTGATAGAACACCCGAATTTTACCCTCCGTTGTCATTTCCATCCCTCCAGGACATAAATGATCTAACAGTGGTGTGACAACAGTCCAGTATAAACCTTTGACAAGTACCAAGACAAAATTGTGCCCCTAAATTCAGAAATAATTCAGGAAATGAAGAAAACACCTGGATTATCCAGAAACTGTAGGCTTACTAAAACATGAATACATGTAAATATAAGTATGTGCAGCCAACATATAGCATATATATGTACCTATATGTATATGAAAAACACATATCATATTTTCATAAATGATGCAAATGTCATCATTTTTACTCAAGTATTACTCAATTTTAATTTCTTCTTAAAATATGGATTGCTAAATATTCACGCTAAGGATACATATTTTTATAAATTACAATTATATGTTTGGATAGATGTGAATTGTATTGGTAAACTAATGATTGGTAACCAAATACCCAAAACTCAGTGGCTTTTAACACTAATCATGAATTTTCAAGTTCATGTATTTTCATGCTAATTATCTGCCTGATCCAGTTTCACCTGGGTGGTTCCACTGCAGGGCACTGAGCTTACCTCCAGTCTATTGTTGTGTTGGATCTGGAACCAAGGATAAAGGGCAGTGACTACTCAGGGTACAACATTTTTATGTTGAGTGACAACAGTAACTGAACAAAATCCCCAAACCAAGATACATAGGCAAATATGTGATTATGCAATTAGCTAAAGATAATATTTTTCATTCTTTACAATTATTACAAATTTTTCGAATTTAATTTTTTATTAAATAGGAAGTAAAGATGAGTGTATTTTTAAAATATGTGACTTTAAATAAAAAATTTCTTGTGACCTCAAAAATTTCATCTGAAGTGAACATTTCCAAAAATGTGGCTTTTAAGCCTCATTTGTGTCACCTGTTTACTTACTAAAATGTAGATTTTTTTCATTCAATTTATCTATGATTCTGCAATTTTGCATTTGTGACATGCTTTCAGTGATGCTAATGATGCTGTTGAATTCCAGACAAATTTAGAGTAGAAAGAAAAATAGTGCTACATCCACAGTTAGTTGTTTTAATTTTGTCAAAAGTATTTTTATTTTTAGATTATAGTTATATATTTTATGTAACGCAATAAAATAAAATTCATCATTTTTCTGTTGACTCTGCGACGTGGTGAAGTTTTCTTCCGATCGTCAGATCTTGCTGATGACACTTAGAAGCACATTCAAGTGTGTTCCGGGGCCATCTTCTCAGTAGAATAATTATGATACCTGAGGAATTAGTGACCATTTGGGGACGTCTACTGTGAACGCACCATTATCACCATCACTCCTTTAAGCACTTTCTGAGAATCCCTTTTTCTCTCTGATTTCTTACTATTATATCTTCTGACCTTTAAAGGGTTTTAGTTTAAACACTGACTACCTATATCAGAAGAATTTTTCCTTGAAGAACCTAAGTAGCTTCTCCTTTGCTATAAGAACCAACTATGCAATAACCAAGACTCCTCAGGTGAAATGATCTCTGCCTATTATTAAACCAAAAGTGATGGTGACATGGATATTTGCTGAACTGAGGAGGAGAAAAGAGACTAAATGTTCAGAGGAGCCTCCCTGGCCCCCCTACCAAATTTCCCATGACCTTCAGAGCATGGTTGCA
>NW_007221112.1:0-868 GCF_000164805.1 Carlito syrichta | reverse complement strand
GAGTCAGGGAACTCCAGAGGCAGCATTGGTTTGGGATTTCTATCTAGGGTTTATCATTGCCAGCAAGTATGGGTAAGATTTCTTGAACGTGCACAGCAAGCATTCTTTAGATATATAGGAATACACTTGTTTGGGCTGTTTTTGAAATGATTTGGTTGTAAAATATGAATTTGTCCTATGCCATTGGGAAATCAACTTGAATTTAGAAATAAACAATGTGGGGCCAGTGTATATAGGCCATCTTTGACTCATTTATATAACACTGTTGCACATTCTGTAGTCTTTGTTCTATAAAGTATATGTGTCCAAATCTGCACTGCTTTGAGTAAGACTGGGGTCAAACACACAGAGGACTTTTCCTCACCTGAAACTCAATCCAGGAGGGATTTTGTTTGTTCATTTGCTTTCTTTCCTGAATCAGGCTGACCATTTGTCTCTAGATGAGAATCGAGGCTAAGTCATCAGCAGAGGAAGCTTCCCTCTGTGATGCAGCAGGTCCCCTGGTCTGGATTCCTAGTTCCCAGGAACCTGGGATTTAAACTGGTCCCATTTCTCCCTAACATCAAATTGTCACTTACGGATAGGTATTCTGGTACACAGAAAGCTCAGAAGGCTCCATTGATGTGCACATATTCTGCTTCTGAGCATCTTGCTCTCAAATACTGAGAGAAATAGGGTTGTTTACACATTTGATCTTTCTATATCTTCTATTCTATTCTAGATCTATTCTAGATCTTCATAATAAAAATGTTCCTGCAACTATGAGGACAGCAGCAATTATAGTGACTATCTCAGCAATGATGTAGCAGCCACTCCCGAGGTTTTAGGGAGCATGAGCATCCTAAGTAGGGAAAAAGAAAGAGGCTCT
>NW_007221111.1:0-4821 GCF_000164805.1 Carlito syrichta | reverse complement strand
CTTTAAGATATTGAGGCTTGGACTTATATTTTGTTCATCACGGACTTGGTCTTGTAAACTAGAGCTCATTGCATGTAGGAGTAATAAAGTCATAAACAGATGGACGATGCATAGCCCTGAAATCGTTTAAAGACACTTGTAACTTGAGCAAGGTAGAACTAACTATGTCTGAACATTAGTTCATGTCAAAGGTCACATGAAGAATTTGTGATCTACCCACAAAGAGGGAAATCAGGCCCAAGAGAGGGGCCTAGCAACTGAGAACAGAGACTAGGACAAAGAAAGCTGTCAAAACCAAAGAAACAAACGGGGTTCTTTCACCCTCCCAACAGCCCACTCCTCTTGACTCTTGGGAGTATTCTAGCCTCTTTGACAACACTGCTTTGCATTACCTGCTTTCCCTAAAGCTGTGCCTTGCCGTTCTGAGTCTGGCGTTATGTCTACTTCTTTGGTCATGAATAACCAGCAAGGCCCAAACCAGCACTCCCCCTGATACCACTGCTCAGGCAAGTGGAGGCTCAAGGCCAGACCTAACTTGATTTAGAAAAACAAGGTAACACTTCTCACATCTGAGTGTCGTGGAGCAAAATCCATTCTCGCTCACTTTTTTTTCCTTTGCACCCCACACAGCCAGCAGCACAAGAGCTCACACATGCGGTGTTTCAGGAACCGTTTCGTCAGACCAGTGCAACAACTGCTTCCTCCTCTCCGGAATGTTGGGGTCTCACCTCCCACAGTACTCCCACTGTTCATTTGCCTCGTGGTGCCCTGGCATCTCGCCAGAAGGCTGGAATCTGAAGGCCTGCCATGAGTCGCTCAGAATCTGATCCTGACACCCCCAGCACTGGGTTTGGAGCCAGGCATTAGGATGTGCCAGGTGACCCCCACTCACATGCTCACAAGTCAGTCCAAATGTGTTGTGGGTCTTCCTCCAGTTTCTGGAGAACAAGAGTGTGTGACCTTAGGCAGAATTATCTGAGATTGCTCTGCAGCCATTCCCACTATGTTGGCACCGTGAGCAGAGACGGGAGATAAAGAGTTGGGATTGGCATGTAGAGAGGCTTTCAGGGAATGGCATGTCACAGTTCTTTGCACACAGTGAGACCTTTGCTTGTTGTTGGATGGAAACATGGACTATTTCTCTGATTATGGAATCATTCAGAACCGTAGATGCCAACCTCGTGGGGGTGCCTGACACAGGATTTGCCACGCCCTGCTAACATTACTAGCTGTGTGGTTGTCAGCAAGTCCCCAAACCGTTTCAGGTCTCGAGAGCAAAAGTGTTTCACAAAATAGTGTTTGCAAAACACCTGCTATGTGCCCAGCTCTCTGATAAGAACTTCACATGCATGTTGATGATGGTGATGGTGGTGGTAACCTTCTGCAGGGGCGGAAGCTGAAGTCTAGGGTTGAAACCCACACTCACAAGAGACCTGTCTGCATTCAAGATGGAGAATCCCTCCTTATGTGAACCCCAAGTCCATGAACTGATCTTATAGGACACCATCCAGCCTTGATCTTTCAGGTCACTGAGAATTGCTGCAGGATTAATAGATGGTAGTCACCTGGAGCCGTTCATGCAGCTTAATTCAGTCTCTTCACCATTTTGTTAACAGAAATAACTTGATCCAAGGAGGACTTTGCAGTTTACATGGTGTTTCCACACAGATTGTTTTGTGTCTGAAAGAGGGTGGGAGGGGTATGCGTGGGGGTGGATTTAAAATGGAAATTGATCCATGTTCAGTCTGTTGGGAACATTGTGATACATGCCTCCTTTTTTGCCTGATCAGAAACCCCCAAAGCCCTCAAACCTTGTTCTTTGACTGCTGAGAGCAAAGTGAATTATGCAGAGGCCAGTGACAGAGACTGGCCTCAACTCTGTCATTGGAGCCCTGAGACTGCAAAGTCACCTTGAGGACCCATCAGCCCTGTCAGGGCCTGAGGTCCACTCTGTGCCCCATGACCATGGCGTGGAGAGCACACACTATGCACGCCCACCCGATTTCTCCTATAGCACCCCACGCTTCTGCACATCCCAGTGCATACCAGCTCCAGGGGGAGGGCTCAGAGGCAGAGGGATGAGGCATGAGCCCATGGACTTGATGTTTTGCCCATGGCACAGCCTTGGCTGAGAAGGCAGGCCTGTGTGGGCTGTGAGGGAGCAAGCAGGACCCCTGAGGCTTTAGCTTCTTCATGCTACCTGGCACCATGCCCCCTCCCTTGCCTGCATTTTGTCTGAGAAGCCACTCCTTCTCGATCAGACTTGGGAGAAAATGGCCTTATCCTCAGCTCCAGTGATACACCCCAGTCGGTCTATGCCCACAGTTCTCAACACTGGCATTACATTAGAACCATCTGGGAGCTTTAAAAAAGTTGAATATCTGGAACTCAATCCCTAGGGTCTAGAGTGTGTCACAGCCTTGACATTTCCTGGAAGTTTGTTTGAGAAACAGAAACAGACCCTCAGGCACCATTCCAGAACCTCACCAGATCTTTGGGTCAGGAGAACAACAGGCCACCGCCAATCATGGTGTGACAGATTGTATTTTCCAAAGGTGGTCACTACCATGGATCTGTCTCCCATGTGTTCCTCACTGGGGTTTTGACACTCTTCACCTCTCAGATCGCAGGGTCTATATTCCCTCCCCTCTGAACCTGGGTGATCTGGCGATTATTATGGAAGTGGCATCAGGTAACTCCAAAGCTACTTCAAAGACGGCATGCAGCTTCTGTCTCTCTTGGGACCCTCACTCTTACAGCCAGCTGCCATGCTGTGGGGAAGACCAGGCCTTAATGAAGAGGCTGTGCACCAGTACTGACAACTTTAGCTGAGGTCCCAGGGGATGCCAACTGCCAGACAAGTGAGCCTGGATGCCTCTGAAGTGGCAGCCACTGTCGCCCCAACGGCCTGGGAGATGCTGAGAGAGAACCACCTTGCCGAGCCCCATCAACCCCGAAGTCTGTCTGAAATAATTGTGACGTGCTGCTATTGCCTTATGCTGCTAAGTTTTGGGGGAATTAGCTGTATGTCAATAGATAACTGGAGCACATGGCCACCCTGCTCCCCATGCAGGATGGCAGCTTAAGAAGGGTGCCTTTGGAATGGGTGGCCTTTGGAATGACACGGTTGGGGCCAAATAAACCGGAGGTAAAGTCTGTGGGGGTGGCTTCTGGGAAAGCTGTCTCTATTCCTAAGAAAGACATAGAGGGGCTGGGCATGGTGGCTCATGTCTGTAATCCCAGCACTTTGGGAAGCTGAGCCCGGCGTTCAAGTCCAGCCTGGGCAACGGAGCAAGACCTCATCTCAGAAGGAAAGAAAGAAGCAGGGAGAAGGAAAGGAAGGAGGGAAGGAAGGAGGGAGGGAAGGAAAAGAAAGAAAGAAGGAAAGTAGATCACGCAGAGAGCGACCTCCTTCTCTTCCTGCTGATGTGGCTGCATCTTGGCATGCTGCGTCAGAGGTGTGGTCGTCATCTTGCGTCCAACCGAGGATAAAGGCCGTGCAGCTCTGCCTCCCTCCCCGCACTCCTCTCTCCTCCTGCTACTGCCTGCCATTTACACTCCGTTCTACACACATAGAGGTCCTCCTCTAGTTTCTGACCGCTCAGCTAAACTCCAGTCTTCAGGTGCCTCTGGGAGGAGGCAGGATCTACCGCTTGAGCTTGGCTGGGTTTGGCTTGTAAAACCTGCAGCATTCTGAGTTGGGGGGTAGGTTCTGGGAACAGAGACTGAAGAGGGTGTCATGAATCCCTCTCTCATTACAGACGTGAACAAACTAAGGACTGCTGGCCACACACAGAGGGTGGAGCAGCACTGGATGGGAACTCAGGCCTCTGAACCAGCTGGCAGAGGGCCTGATGCATGCAAATCCCAAAAGCCTCAAAGCAAGAGGATGGGGTGTCTTGACTTCACACACCAGAAAGTCGCAACAGGCCCGGGAGGGTGTGACCTGCCCAAGGTCATAGAGCAGAAGATCCTGGCACAGGGGATATGAGAACCCAGAGACCCTAGCTCTGCCAGAACCAAGGACCTGAGGCCTGGCCCCTGGGACACGTGGATCCTGGCAGGAACCTGCTTGGTTCCTGTCAGCTCATCTGTGTGCCTGGAACCCCTTGTGGGGTATACAGCCCCCCTTGGGTCCTGCTGGGGGCTCTGGCCTCACCCTCCATCCTGGGGAGGTGGCCACCGAGCCTCCTCTCTCCCGTGTCATGTAGAGCAGTCACAGGGATCCCAGCCACGCTGAGCCCACGCTTGCTGCACTAGCCAGTTCTGCCCGTCCCAACCTGGCTTTGTCCAAGTGCAAACACACGTGGGGTAGTCCACGCTTCACCTGCTTCTGCACCCACTCACCCGCAGGGTGATGTGTTCCAAAGGTGGATTAACTTCCCAGTGTCATATGGGTACACAGAGTGGTTCTCTGGTGGCAGGTAGAGTCAAGACTCGGCAGAGCCCTGAACAGGCTCTTGGGCCCATTGGTCAGGCTGTCCAAGCCAGATGGCCAGCCTGCTAGGAGCAGAGTCCAGGGGCCATGCTGCTCACTCAGGCAGAATGTCATCTCCCCTGCCCTCCTCTGCCCTTCATTCGCTTAGGATGGTAAACTGTATGTCCTGGGTTGACGGGGACACAGTGCCAAGATATTGGGTCAAATATGTTTCTGGTTGGTTTTGTAAAGGTGTTTTTTGGATGAGACTAACATTTGCATGGGTGGACACCAAGAAAAGCAGATGCCCTCCATAATGTGGGTGGGCCTCATCTAATCCATTGATGACCTCCCTCGAGCATGAAGGGGTTCTGCCAGAAGGCTAGCTTTGGGCTCGAAGTGCT
>NW_007221110.1:0-4590 GCF_000164805.1 Carlito syrichta | reverse complement strand
AATCAGGCCCAAGAGAGGGGCCTAGCAACTGAGAACAGAGACTAGGACAAAGAAAGCTGTCAAAACCAAAGAAACAAACGGGGTTCTTTCACCCTCCCAACAGCCCACTCCTCTTGACTCTTGGGAGTATTCTAGCCTCTTTGACAACACTGCTTTGCGTTACCTGCTTTCCCTAAAGCTGTGCCTTGCCGTTCTGAGTCTGGCGTTATGTCTACTTCTTTGGTCATGAATAACCAGCAAGGCCCAAACCAGCACTCCCCCTGATACCACTGCTCAGGCAAGTGGAGGCTCAAGGCCAGACCTAACTTGATTTAGAAAAACAAGGTAACACTTCTCACATCTGAGTGTCGTGGAGCAAAATCCATTCTCGCTCACTTTTTTTTCCTTTGCACCCCACACAGCCAGCAGCACAAGAGCTCACACATGCGGTGTTTCAGGAACCGTTTCGTCAGACCAGTGCAACAACTGCTTCCTCCTCTCCGGAATGTTGGGGTCTCACCTCCCACAGTACTCCCACTGTTCATTTGCCTCGTGGTGCCCTGGCATCTCGCCAGAAGGCTGGAATCTGAAGGCCTGCCATGAGTCGCTCAGAATCTGATCCTGACACCCCCAGCACTGGGTTTGGAGCCAGGCATTAGATGTGCCAGGTGACCCCCACTCACATGCTCACAAGTCAGTCCAAATGTGTTGTGGGTCTTCCTCCAGTTTCTGGAGAACAAGAGTGTGTGACCTTAGGCAGAATTATCTGAGATTGCTCTGCAGCCATTCCCACTATGTTGGCACCGTGAGCAGAGACGGGAGATAAAGAGTTGGGATTGGCATGTAGAGAGGCTTTCAGGGAATGGCATGTCACAGTTCTTTGCACACAGTGAGACCTTTGCTTGTTGTTGGATGGAAACATGGACTATTTCTCTGATTATGGAATCATTCAGAACCGTAGATGCCAACCTCGTGGGGGTGCCTGACACAGGATTTGCCACGCCCTGCTAACATTACTAGCTGTGTGGTTGTCAGCAAGTCCCCAAACCGTTTCAGGTCTCGAGAGCAAAAGTGTTTCACAAAATAGTGTTTGCAAAACACCTGCTATGTGCCCAGCTCTCTGATAAGAACTTCACATGCATGTTGATGATGGTGATGGTGGTGGTAACCTTCTGCAGGGGCGGAAGCTGAAGTCTAGGGTTGAAACCCACACTCACAAGAGACCTGTCTGCATTCAAGATGGAGAATCCCTCCTTATGTGAACCCCAAGTCCATGAACTGATCTTATAGGACACCATCCAGCCTTGATCTTTCAGGTCACTGAGAATTGCTGCAGGATTAATAGATGGTAGTCACCTGGAGCCGTTCATGCAGCTTAATTCAGTCTCTTCACCATTTTGTTAACAGAAATAACTTGATCCAAGGAGGACTTTGCAGTTTACATGGTGTTTCCACACAGATTGTTTTGTGTCTGAAAGAGGGTGGGAGGGGTATGCGTGGGGGTGGATTTAAAATGGAAATTGATCCATGTTCAGTCTGTTGGGAACATTGTGATACATGCCTCCTTTTTTGCCTGATCAGAAACCCCCAAAGCCCTCAAACCTTGTTCTTTGACTGCTGAGAGCAAAGTGAATTATGCAGAGGCCAGTGACAGAGACTGGCCTCAACTCTGTCATTGGAGCCCTGAGACTGCAAAGTCACCTTGAGGACCCATCAGCCCTGTCAGGGCCTGAGGTCCACTCTGTGCCCCATGACCATGGCGTGGAGAGCACACACTATGCACGCCCACCCGATTTCTCCTATAGCACCCCACGCTTCTGCACATCCCAGTGCATACCAGCTCCAGGGGGAGGGCTCAGAGGCAGAGGGATGAGGCATGAGCCCATGGACTTGATGTTTTGCCCATGGCACAGCCTTGGCTGAGAAGGCAGGCCTGTGTGGGCTGTGAGGGAGCAAGCAGGACCCCTGAGGCTTTAGCTTCTTCATGCTACCTGGCACCATGCCCCCTCCCTTGCCTGCATTTTGTCTGAGAAGCCACTCCTTCTCGATCAGACTTGGGAGAAAATGGCCTTATCCTCAGCTCCAGTGATACACCCCAGTCGGTCTATGCCCACAGTTCTCAACACTGGCATTACATTAGAACCATCTGGGAGCTTTAAAAAAGTTGAATATCTGGAACTCAATCCCTAGGGTCTAGAGTGTGTCACAGCCTTGACATTTCCTGGAAGTTTGTTTGAGAAACAGAAACAGACCCTCAGGCACCATTCCAGAACCTCACCAGATCTTTGGGTCAGGAGAACAACAGGCCACCGCCAATCATGGTGTGACAGATTGTATTTTCCAAAGGTGGTCACTACCATGGATCTGTCTCCCATGTGTTCCTCACTGGGGTTTTGACACTCTTCACCTCTCAGATCGCAGGGTCTATATTCCCTCCCCTCTGAACCTGGGTGATCTGGCGATTATTATGGAAGTGGCATCAGGTAACTCCAAAGCTACTTCAAAGACGGCATGCAGCTTCTGTCTCTCTTGGGACCCTCACTCTTACAGCCAGCTGCCATGCTGTGGGGAAGACCAGGCCTTAATGAAGAGGCTGTGCACCAGTACTGACAACCTTAGCTGAGGTCCCAGGGGATGCCAACTGCCAGACAAGTGAGCCTGGATGCCTCTGAAGTGGCAGCCACTGTCGCCCCAACGGCCTGGGAGATGCTGAGAGAGAACCACCTTGCCGAGCCCCATCAACCCCGAAGTCTGTCTGAAATAATTGTGACGTGCTGCTATTGCCTTATGCTGCTAAGTTTTGGGGGAATTAGCTGTATGTCAATAGATAACTGGAGCACATGGCCACCCTGCTCCCCATGCAGGATGGCAGCTTAAGAAGGGCGCCTTTGGAATGGGTGGCCTTTGGAATGACACGGTTGGGGCCAAATAAACCGGAGGTAAAGTCTGTGGGGGTGGCTTCTGGGAAAGCTGTCTCTATCCTAAGAAAGACATAGAGGGGCTGGGCATGGTGGCTCATGTCTGTAATCCCAGCACTTTGGGAAACTGAGCCCGGCGTTCAAGTCCAGCCTGGGCAACGGAGCAAGACCTCATCTCAGAAGGAAAGAAAGAAGCAGGGAGAAGGAAAGGAAGGAGGGAAGGAAGGAGGGAGGGAAGGAAAAGAAAGAAAGTAGGAAAGTAGATCACGCAGAGAGCGACCTCCTTCTCTTCCTGCTGATGTGGCTGCATCTTGGCATGCTGCGTCAGAGGTGTGGTCGTCATCTTGCGTCCAACCGAGGATAAAGGCCGTGCAGCTCTGCCTCCCTCCCCGCACTCCTCTCTCCTCCTGCTACTGCCTGCCATTTACACTCCGTTCTACACACATAGAGGTCCTCCTCTAGTTTCTGACCGCTCAGCTAAACTCCAGTCTTCAGGTGCCTCTGGGAGGAGGCAGGATCTACCGCTTGAGCTTGGCTGGGTTTGGCTTGTAAAACCTGCAGCATTCTGAGTTGGGGGGTAGGTTCTGGGAACAGAGACTGAAGAGGGTGTCATGAATCCCTCTCTCATTACAGACGTGAACAAACTAAGGACTGCTGGCCACACACAGAGGGTGGAGCAGCACTGGATGGGAACTCAGGCCTCTGAACCAGCTGGCAGAGGGCCTGATGCATGCAAATCCCAAAAACCTCAAAGCAAGAGGATGGGGTGTCTTGACTTCACACACCAGAAAGTCGCAACAGGCCCGGGAGGGTGTGACCTGCCCAAGGTCATAGAGCAGAAGATCCTGGCACAGGGGATATGAGAACCCAGAGACCCTAGCTCTGCCAGAACCAAGGACCTGAGGCCTGGCCCCTGGGACACGTGGATCCTGGCAGGAACCTGCTTGGTTCCTGTCAGCTCATCTGTGTGCCTGGAACCCCTTGTGGGGTATACAGCCCCCCTTGGGTCCTGCTGGGGGCTCTGGCCTCACCCTCCATCCTGGGGAGGTGGCCACCGAGCCTCCTCTCTCCCGTGTCATGTAGAGCAGTCACAGGGATCCCAGCCACGCTGAGCCCACGCTTGCTGCACTAGCCAGTTCTGCCCGTCCCAACCTGGCTTTGTCCAAGTGCAAACACACGTGGGGTAGTCCACGCTTCACCTGCTTCTGCACCCACTCACCCGCAGGGTGATGTGTTCCAAAGGTGGATTAACTTCCCAGTGTCATATGGGTACACAGAGTGGTTCTCTGGTGGCAGGTAGAGTCAAGACTCGGCAGAGCCCTGAACAGGCTCTTGGGCCCATTGGTCAGGCTGTCCAAGCCAGATGGCCAGCCTGCTAGGAGCAGAGTCCAGGGGCCATGCTGCTCACTCAGGCAGAATGTCATCTCCCCTGCCCTCCTCTGCCCTTCATTCGCTTAGGATGGTAAACTGTATGTCCTGGGTTGACGGGGACACAGTGCCAAGATATTGGGTCAAATATGTTTCTGGTTGGTTTTGTAAAGGTGTTTTTTGGATGAGACTAACATTTGCATGGGTGGACACCAAGAAAAGCAGATGCCCTCCATAATGTGGGTGGGCCTCATCTAATCCATTGATGACCTCCCTCGAGCATGAAGGGGTTCTGCCAGAAGGCTAGCTTTGGGCTCGAAGTGCT
>NW_007221109.1:0-638 GCF_000164805.1 Carlito syrichta | reverse complement strand
CACATTCTCAGTTACAACTATCAAGAAGAGTAGAAGGATGCAGAGAATCTTTATGACAAAACTGTCATATATAAGAGGCCTGTAGCCCTAAAGTATGTTTGGAGATAGAATACGAGATTCCAGATTAGCCCTTATAATGTGTCCATGTAGAATTTTAGATGCGACCCCCGTAACCCAGATTCTTTTTGTTCTCAGTAAGACTCCCGGAAGTTACCTGGCAACGTGCAAGTACAAACTCTTATATACCCATACTCATAAGCCGAAAAGGTCAGAAGGACCCTGGATTCCAAGATTGATGGATCCCCTTTAAGAATACGTCCTGAATATTTGGGAACACCTAATGCCAAGTTAGGAATATCAATGTAAAATTCCTGTAGTAATTTCTGGATTAGGAGGTAAAACTGAAGTCAGAAATTACACGAAAAATGGCGACATAATTCTATGGGTTGTGGAATCTGGACTTACAACCTCCTGAAAAAAAGCCGAGCAGATGACCAGATTCTCTGTTACAACTAAGAAGAGGAGCAGCAGGTTCCTGGGAATCAGTAATGACAGATTTGCGGTACGTATACAGGAATTAGTTCTGAAAAGTGTGGGTTCTGGGTCTTCAAATTCCTGATTGACATTTAGAAAATTCG
>NW_007221108.1:0-556 GCF_000164805.1 Carlito syrichta | reverse complement strand
GATGATTCAGTTTTCTTAGTTATTAAATCTTTGAGGGAAGGGAGGAAGAAAATGCCTTTCAGCCACATACTACCCCAATAGAAAACTTGTAAATTAAATTATGTTTACATATAAATCAGATTTCCTTGCTACATAAGAATATAATATTTGTCAGAACGCTCTTTCTATATAATATGTACCAAATGAATAAGGGAAACAAGACTTCAAATTACTTTTGAGTAGGAGTAATAAAGCACTTTCTCTTGATAACGAAACTGAAAAACATTATAATTAAGAGAAAACCAACCGAATTATTAATAAATACAAATATTTTGCCTTCCATCCCTTACAACATACATCATGTACGTTTTTTTATCACACAAAAACAATGTCTGCTGCATCTGAATGACCCTTTATCAAAAACAGTAGTCAAAATTGTTTATTCCTACAAGTTTAAAACATTCTTCTAAATTTTCTCAGTTCTTCTTTCCACAGTCTACAACAAAATGCTTTCCATTTCGTTAGAGAAACAAATGTAAATGAGTTCCATAAATTTTTCAATTACACTTCACTTCCA
>NW_007221107.1:0-948 GCF_000164805.1 Carlito syrichta | reverse complement strand
CAAGCAGACCATTAAACCCAGACCCCGAAGAGGCAGCAGAGGGGACCAGAGGGGGCTGAGGGTTCCCTCAGCTGTTGAAGAGGACCCCAGGGTAAGTGGAGGCATGGCTCTGTTGGGAAATAGGGAGGTTACATGAAACTCAGAGACTGGGGTTGATCATAGAAAATTTGCACCACAACCCAGGTCTCTTTTCCATCCAAGCAAATCCCGTCTTGTGACCAGATAAGTTTCTTCAGGAATTCTGAGGATCAGCCTCTCCTTGTAGTCAGTGTGGTGTATAACCAGGTTTTGTTCTGTTGCTGAATTTTGATCCGTTATCCTCACCCTGAGAACCTTTGTCCTTCTTTCCAGTGTTCTTTTCTATCATGAGCTTTGGGAAGAAATGGATTCTCATAACTGTCGTACCACTGAATGGATCACATGTCTATGTTTCCTCCCTATAAGCCATATTCAGGTCTGAATTAAAATCTGCTTCCAAACTGCCCTTTGAAAGCTGCCTGTGATTATTTCCAATTCACTGATGACTCGCTTTTCCACCCCCAGGTGAAGTATAAGGACTGTGGGGTCTGTGCACACCTGGTCAGAACAGAAGGTGCCCCATGAAGAGCTGGGCTGAATCCCTGGTCCCTCAGCCCTTGGGGTCCATGAAGAGGAAGGAGAATCTGAAACCTAGGAAACCCCAGGACTTCCAGAACCCAGGATCCATTTGCAAGGACAAGAGAGAGTAGGACCAGAGACAAAGGTAAGTGAGGTAAGAGGTTGTGACTCCTCCTTGGGCACCATACCCTAAAGGGAGGGTGTCTTCACCTGTCACCAAGTGCACACCCACCTCCAGGTGAGCACAGAGAAACTGAAGAGAAACAGACAAGACCTCCACACCCTCCAGGTTTCCCCACCCAGGAGCACATTCTACTTAAAACATTAATAAAAGGGTGGGGCCAGGGCAAT
>NW_007221106.1:0-767 GCF_000164805.1 Carlito syrichta | reverse complement strand
CTGCCTGTGATTATTTCCAATTCACTGATGACTCGCTTTTCCACCCCCAGGTGAAGTATAAGGACTGTGGGGTCTGTGGACACCTGGTCAGAACAGAAGGTGCCCCATGAAGAGCTGGGCTGAATCCCTGGTCCCTCAGCCCTTGGGGTCCATGAAGAGGAAGGAGAATCTGAAACCTAGGAAACCCCAGGACTTCCAGAACCCAGGATCCATTTGCAAGGACAAGAGAGAGTAGGACCAGAGACAAAGGTAAGTGAGATAAGAGGTTGTGACTCCTCCTTGGGCACCATACCCTAAAGAGAGGGTGTCTTCACCTGCCACCAAGTGCACACCCACCTCCAGGTGAGCACAGAGAAACTGGAGAGAAACAGACAAGACCTCCACACCCTCCAGGCTTCCCCACCCAGGAGCACATTCTACTTAAAACATTAATAAAAGGGTGGGGCCAGGGCAATTTGGGGTCTTTGCCATGACAGGCAGGGAAGCAGAGGAGTCTAAATGAAAGTTCTTAGTGAAAGAAGCTGGAGTAGGGGAAGGGTTGGACAGGAGGGAAAGCATAACATTAGAAAGCTCTTAAGGCTTTCATCCCTGCATCACCAACGCTCTAAATAGGCTGGTCTGGCCAGTTTTCTCTCAGCTTTAGACAGGAAGTCAGGGCGTATCAACTTATCACTGTCTTGCATGCAAGAAGAGCAAGAGGGATAGACGCCACCCCAGGAATGTCCCAGGAAGCCCCCAGAGAGGCAGCTGCACGATTGCAAGGAACC
>NW_007221105.1:0-695 GCF_000164805.1 Carlito syrichta | reverse complement strand
GAAGGTGCCCCATGAAGAGCTGGGCTGAATCCCTGGTCCCTCAGCCCTTGGGGTCCATGAAGAGGAAGGAGAATCTGAAACCTAGGAAACCCCAGGACTTCCAGAACCCAGGATCCATTTGCAAGGACAAGAGAGAGTAGGACCAGAGACAAAGGTAAGTGAGGTAAGAGGTTGTGACTCCTCCTTGGGCACCATACCCTAAAGAGAGGGTGTCTTCACCTGCCACCAAGTGCACACCCACCCCCAGGTGAGCACAGAGAAACTGGAGAGAAACAGACAAGACCTCCACACCCTCCAGGTTTCCCCACCCAGGAGCACAATCTACTTAAAACATTAATAAAAGGGTGGGGCCAGGGCAATTTGGGGTCTTTGCCATGACAGGCAGGGAAGCAGAGGAGTCTAAATGAAAGTTCTTAGTGAAAGAAGCTGGAGTAGGGGAAGGGTTGGACAGGAGGGAAAGCATAACATTAGAAAGCTCTTAAGGCTTTCATCCCTGCATCACCAACGCTCTAAATAGGCTGGTCTGGCCAGTTTTCTCTCAGCTTTAGACAGGAAGTCAGGGCGTATCAACTTATCACTGTCTTGCAGGCAAGAAGAGCAAGAGGGAAAGACGCCACCCCAGGAATGTCCCAGGAAGCCCCCAGAGAGGCAGCTGCACGATTGCAAGGAACCGACGGAATCCTGTGGCTGTCTGA
>NW_007221104.1:0-635 GCF_000164805.1 Carlito syrichta | reverse complement strand
ACCCAGGATCCATTTGCAAGGACAAGAGAGAGTAGGACCAGAGACAAAGGTAAGTGAGGTAAGAGGTTGTGACTCCTCCTTGGGCACCATACCCTAAAGAGAGGGTGTCTTCACCTGCCACCAAGTGCACACCCACCCCCAGGTGAGCACAGAGAAACTGGAGAGAAACAGACAAGACCTCCACACCCTCCAGGTTTCCCCACCCAGGAGCACAATCTACTTAAAACATTAATAAAAGGGTGGGGCCAGGGCAATTTGGGGTCTTTGCCATGACAGGCAGGGAAGCAGAGGAGTCTAAATGAAAGTTCTTAGTGAAAGAAGCTGGAGTAGGGGAAGGGTTGGACAGGAGGGAAAGCATAACATTAGAAAGCTCTTAAGGCTTTCATCCCTGCATCACCAACGCTCTAAATAGGCTGGTCTGGCCAGTTTTCTCTCAGCTTTAGACAGGAAGTCAGGGCGTATCAACTTATCACTGTCTTGCAGGCAAGAAGAGCAAGAGGGAAAGACGCCACCCCAGGAATGTCCCAGGAAGCCCCCAGAGAGGCAGCTGCACGATTGCAAGGAACCGACGGAATCCTGTGGCTGTCTGAGGGTGAGTGTAGCCCTGGTTCCTTGCTCCTGGCTCTCCTGGGAAA
>NW_007221103.1:0-817 GCF_000164805.1 Carlito syrichta | reverse complement strand
GATCCATTTGCAAGGACAAGAGAGAGTAGGACCAGAGACAAAGGTAAGGGAGGTAAGAGGTTGTGACTCCTCCTTGGGCACCATACCCTAAAGAGAGGGTGTCTTCACCTGCCACCAAGTGCACACCCACCCCCAGGTGAGCACAGAGAAACTGGAGAGAAACAGACAAGACCTCCACACCCTCCAGGTTTCCCCACCCAGGAGCACATTCTACTTAAAACATTAATAAAAGGGTGGGGCCAGGGCAATTTGGGGTCTTTGCCATGACAGGCAGGGAAGCAGAGGAGTCTAAATGAAAGTTCTTAGTGAAAGAAGCTGGAGTAGGGGAAGGGTTGGACAGGAGGGAAAGCATAACATTAGAAAGCTCTTAAGGCTTTCATCCCTGCATCACCAACGCTCTAAATAGGCTGGTCTGGCCAGTTTTCTCTCAGCTTTAGACAGGAAGTCAGGGCGTATCAACTTATCACTGTCTTGCAGGCAAGAAGAGCAAGAGGGAAAGACGCCACCCCAGGAATGTCCCAGGAAGCCCCCAGAGAGGCAGCTGCACGATTGCAAGGAACCGACGGAATCCTGTGGCTGTCTGAGGGTGAGTGTAGCCCTGGTTCCTTGCTCCTGGCTCTCCTGGGAAACCAGGTATGTTTCATTACAGGCTCCTTTTGTGTGAAGGACCTGGGGAAAGTGACATGTCTTGTTTCTCAGTGACAGGCAGTTCCACATCCTTTCAGGCCGATTGGATACCAGTTTGTGCACATCTCAAGAGCCATTTTAATATTTCCTTTGTTTTTGTAAAATCACACCTACACTTGTTTCCAAATTG
>NW_007221102.1:0-5171 GCF_000164805.1 Carlito syrichta | reverse complement strand
AGGTTTCCCCACCCAGGAGCACATTCTACTTAAAACATTAATAAAAGGGTGGGGCCAGGGCAATTTGGGGTCTTTGCCATGACAGGCAGGGAAGCAGAGGAGTCTAAATGAAAGTTCTTAGTGAAAGAAGCTGGAGTAGGGGAAGGGTTGGACAGGAGGGAAAGCATAACATTAGAAAGCTCTTAAGGCTTTCATCCCTGCATCACCAACGCTCTAAATAGGCTGGTCTGGCCAGTTTTCTCTCAGCTTTAGACAGGAAGTCAGGGCGTATCAACTTATCACTGTCTTGCGGGCAAGAAGAGCAAGAGGAAAAGATGCCACCCCAGGAATGTCCCAGGAAGCCCCCAGAGAGGCAGCTGCACGATTGCAAGGAACCGACGGAATCCTGTGGCTGTCTGAGGGTAAGTGTAGCCCTGGTTCCTTGCTCCTGGCTCTCCTGGGAAACCAGGTGTGTTTCATTACAGGCTTCTTTTGTGTGAAGGACCTGGGGAAAGCGACATGTCTTGTTTTCTCAGTGACAGGCAGTTCCACATCCTTTCAGGCCGATTGGATACCAGTTTGTGCATATCTCAAGAGCCATTTTAATATTTCCTTTGTTTTTGTAAAATCACACCTACACTTGTTTCCAAATTGCTATTGCTGCTTTGTGGAAATTGTTAAATCAGAAGCCTCCAAAAGGTAGAATGCTACTTGCAGGATCATGCAAATTTATGACAGATAATCTTCCCAAATTGTCATCAAAACTCCTTAGCCCTCAGGTTGCCTTCATGAGAGCATTAGCCAGTTACACTCCATATAAGAGTGAATGGAAGTGCTTTTCTCAACTTAGGAAGCCAGAGACAATACTCAGAACAGTTATGCTTTCCTATAAAACAGGAATATATTTAGTTCATGTTTTAATGTGTGTGATAATGACTGTCACTGAGATTGATTACCCGAGCACATTTAAAGGCCTGCTGGTCCTAATTCCACGGTTCTATTTCATGTTTAATGCTGCTCGTCCTTTTATGTGGTTTATTTTCATTTTCCCTTGGGGGAGAGGCATTCCTCATGTGTGTGTTTTCTTTTCCTACAGATTCCAAGCAGGCCAGTGCCCGTCTACACAACCAACAAGCGGCCAGACCCAGACCCTGTTCTTACTAGTCGGCCACCAGTCAAGAGCTCCCTCTGCCGATCAGCGTCTCCCCTCAAAAGACCTGGGCTCGGCTCCTGCTCTAGTGTTGGGCCAGACCAAGGACAGGCTGTGGGTTTGACTGACACCCCCCAGTGTGCACTCAAGCTCTGTGGCCGGGACCCTTTTTGCTTCGTTATGCTGACAGACAACAGGCCTAGAGCTTGCTCCCCTGAAGTCCCCCAGCCTGTCTCCAGGACCCTTGCACTCGGCCAGGTCCTCCACTCCCAGGCACAGGCCGAGTGTCCTGATGTGATGTCACAGTACTTCCCACCTCCTGCCACCCACAGCCTGGGCCAAAGTTTTAATGTCAGCTTCAGGAAATCAGTCAAGAGATCTGCCCAGATCCCCTCCCACGATTGCCAGAATCCCCCAAAGAAACCAAGACTCGGCTCATTCCAGACTCCACAGAAGAACATTCAGAGGCCAAATCTGGGGACTTTGCCAACTCTCCCTCCTCTGCCAAGTGCAGCTGGACTTGGGCCAGCAGTGTCACTACAAGGGATCAGGAGAATGCCATCCCATGTGCCCAGCACTCACCAGCAGCCTGCATACAACAGACCTCTCCCACATCCTCTCCAGGCCTGCACCGGGTCCCATCACCATCACCCAGTCCTGGAATAGAAAGGGCTTGAGTAAAATCGGTTGTGTAAGGAACAGAGTCACATGCAGGAGTCGTTTGTCAACAGGGATTGACATGGAAAACTGTTCACTTAATTTGTATTTGATGTCCAAATAATTGAATTCAGGAAAAGCTGAATAATCTCTGTGTACGCCCTTCCTTGAGAGGAATGTTTTTGACTCTATGGAAGTCTTTCAATGGAAGCCACTATGGGCATGTTTCTTAGCTTAGTATATTATGGCACTGTAAATATATGCTTTAAATTTGATTCAGTGTTTATAAAAGTCTCATGTCCATGACATTTTGAATTGTATTTTGACTTCTTAGCAATGCAAATCATTGACAATTATTTCTATTCATCAGTGTTTATTTAGAATTAGGAGGACCTTGGGAGGACCGTGGGACTTTCTAAATTCACACGTGTAGGCATAACTCAGCCTCACTGCATCAAATTATACACATCATGACATAAGTTCTAGGATGGTTGCACTCATTCAAATAAAGCTGGTGATTCCATGGGGAAAATGGGGCTGAGTGCCATTTAGCTGCAGACTGTTTTGGATCAGAAATGAAGTGAGAAATCTCTTGGAGATCCAGGGCTCAAATCTATGCAGTCATGAAGACATTTCTTTAAGGGCCCTCATGATGCTTATGCTGGTCCCACAGACCCCACTTCTAGGCCACTAAACTCAGGAGAGCAAGCCCAGCTCACAAGTCCCTCACGCCCAGCCATTGCACCTCAACACTGGTACCCTGGCTTCCTGGGGAAGATGGCTGACTACCTCTCGAAAAGGCCAATTATTTGCCAGTCCTTAGTGAATTCTGAGAATAAGAAGTGACTGAAAGCAGCTTTCGGGAAACACATGCATCCGTCCCTTCATCGCAGCAAACTTTGCTGTGCCTCCACTCCATGCTCACATATTCCTTTGGATGCACCGTGTGCAAGCAGGTGTGCTGAGATCCTGATCGTATTCTGTGAGCCAATTCTCCTAGGCCTGGGCAGGGAGGAATATCCATCCCATGGGACAAAGGAAGAGGTAGGATTGCGGGGGGGGGCGGCCGGAGCAGGAACATGCAGGGGACCCTGTCCAGTGGGTGGAAGGATGGCTAGGGCTAGAAATTCTGCTGTCAGGCATCGTGAGCTCCGAGCCCACCTGAGGGTTGCTGGGTCCAGGGACTCTTGGTGGCAAAAATCCCAGTTTGCTGCTGCAGACCCTGGACCTAGAGGCACGGGGCTGTGTAAGGAGAGCTCTATGTGCGTGTGTAGGGTTGAGCAGAATCTCCTGAGGGACAGTCCTGGGATGGAGTCTGATTCTGTGAGGGGCAGAGAGGGTGTTGCGTAAACGCTGACTGGAGGGACGGTTTGCTGCAGCCTCTGCTGTCAAAGCGTGTCACATCCAGAGCCCCCCCACACCTCCCAACTGCTTCTAGTCCTCAAACCCACCCTGACGATGGAGACAAGGAGGCATTTAAGAGGAGTCGTTGCCTGCCTCCTCTGAGTAGAGGCTTCTATTCAGAAGAGAAGACACTAGACCGCCCATGTAAGGCCTGTAAACTAGACTGCAATCTTCTAATTTCAGCCATTTTTTTGTGTTGGGGTCTCATTCTGTCAACCAGGCTGAAGTGCAGTGGCACATCATATCTCCGAGTAGCCTCTGCCTCCTGGGCTCAGGCAATGCTTCCACCTCAGGCTCCTTAGTTGCTGGGACTGCAAGTGTGCCACGATGCCTAGCTGATATTTATTTATTTATCTATTTATTTACTCACTTACTTTAGAGATAAGGTCTTGCTATGTCACCCAGGCTGGCCTTGAACTCCTGGGCTCCAGTGATCCTCTCACTTCTGCCTCCCAAAGTAATGGGGCTACAGGTATGAGCCATTATGCCCGGCCTCTTTGAGGCAATCATAGGACAACTCCGAAACCATCTGGATTGCTTTCTTCCTCTGAAAAACTGAGTCTTCCCACCGAATTCTGAAAGGATATGTTCCCTATTGAGCAGGAAGGTGCTCTTTTAGGAACAGGTCTACCTTAAATAGAAGCTCCTGAATTTATGATGAGGTTAAGTCCTGATTAGCTCGTCCTATATAAGAAATATCAAAAGTCAAAAATGCATTATGGCATCTACCCTGCAGGACATTCTAGCCTACTTGGCCTCATCCACTTGAGCCCGCCCAGGACATTTGTGTTAGCCCACAGTAGGGCCGAGTCATTCGTCAGCCAGTACACTGTAGAGTGTCTGTGGTTGACTCTCATAACCATGAGGCTGCCTGGAAGCTTCTGCTCAATGCCGCTGCCCAGCACGGCGAACAGCATCTTCCTGCTTCCTGCTGAAGGTCCGTCACTTTCCACGGTAAAGCCACACATCCGAAGCCGAGCCATCATAAGTTGGGGTCCCTCTGTGCACACTCTAGACTATCTCCCGTGTTCCTGAGACATTCTGATCCCATCCTTCAGGATCCTGGACAGAGTTGCGGTGCTGGGGACCACAGCAGTCTGGAGTTTGTGGGTGACTGTGTCTTACTGTGTCCATGGGAGTCTGACACGGAAGCAATTGAGGCCCCCAAGATGGAGACTGCTGTGACTCAAGTGCGTATAGATGTGAGGGCCACCTGGCAGTGAACTTTCAACACGCACTCGCTGGTTTGTATTCCTCACTCTTCACTTTGCACTTCTGGGCTGTGTGTTTTCTTCACTTCCGTTATGGCTTTGTTAGAATGTTAATATGCAAATCACAAATAAAGGGACTGTCATGAGGGAAGAGGTTCAGGACCATGAGCACCCTTATGTTCCCAAGAGAGTCTCAGAAGGACAAATCCTGACAGTTGTTCCACACCGGGGATCGCGATTCTACTCGGGGGAATTAGAATCTCTTTTTTCCACCGTCGTCAACCAGACACACAAGTTTCTTCATTACATCAGAGTTCCCAACGTGACGCAAAACAGAAATCTCAGAACATCTCTGCTCGGGAGTTTCTCTTTGATGCCGGGAAGCTCAAGTTACCTGATGGTCACACGTATTAAGATAGGGACTCTCTAGGGTGAGAGGGTCAGTTTTTCTCAGTGAATGATGTGAACACAAGTTCCCTTACATGCTGCAATGCATTTTTGGGGGGTCATTTCTTCATCAGACCATCTGGGTGACCTCCATTCAACCATGTGCTTAGGGAGGGTTGTCGTTTCTCCTGAAAAAGGGACTCACTATTCAGTGAGAGGGTTTTCTCAGGAATGCCTGTAAAACATTTAAAGTAGTAACAATAATAAAACATGAACTTATACCTGGGTGTGTTCCCACAGCGTTCATGTGATCTCAGGCTCAGCCAATGAAACAAAAACCCAGAGAGGCTGGGCATGGCCTTGGTTTACTTAGACACCCACTG
>NW_007221101.1:0-741 GCF_000164805.1 Carlito syrichta | reverse complement strand
CAAGTATAACCCAGTCCAAAGTAAATCTGTTTCTACTTATGTAAAATGGGAATAATAATCTACTTCATGGAACTGCTGAGAGGAATAAGTATGTAAAATTGGTAATGCACTGTTATGGACTGAACTGTGTTATCCCAAAATTCATATGTTCAAACCCTAACCCCAATATGACTGTATGTGGACATGGGAACTTTACGGAGGTAATTAAAGTTCAATAAGCCATAAAGTCAGTGTCCTAATTTTAAAAAATCTTCATAAAAAAAGGAAGAGACACTAGGAGTGTGCACACACAGAGAAAAGACCATGTGAGGACACAATGAGAAGGTGGCCATTTGTATGCCAGGAACAGGGACCTCACCAGAAACCAACCCTGCTGGCACCTTGATCTTGGACTTTCAGCTTCCAAAACTGTGAGACATAGAGATATAAATTTCTACTGTTTAAGCCATCCAGTCTGTGGTATTTTATTATGGCAGCCCTAGCAGACTAATACATGCACCATCAGACAGAGATATGTGTGCAATACATATGAACTATAATAATTATGTTTATTGTTATAAGTAATATAAGATCCTGTGGCAAAAGGTGTGGTTCCTACATGCTTAGAAAGCCTAAGACATCTCTCTTGATTAGTGTAGTGCTGTGGTCAAAAGGAAAGAGCATAAGGTAAGAATAGATGCAAAGAAAGGCTTAAAGGAGGGAGATGGAGCAAAGTGAAACTGGATGCAGGGTTGTCTAACA
>NW_007221100.1:0-690 GCF_000164805.1 Carlito syrichta | reverse complement strand
AAGGAAAGAGCATAAGGTAAGAATAGATGCAAAGAAAGGCTTAAAGGAGGGAGATGGAGCAAAGTGAAACTGGATGCAGGGTTGTCTAACACATGCTCATGCAAAAGAAGAGATGACCATGGATCAACAGTAAGAGCAGAATGGAAAGACAGTCAGCTGGTGAGGCAGACTGTATGGAAGGAGCCCTTCTGGAAGGGCAGTACTGAGGATGAGTCCTGGGGTCAAAGCCAGTCTAGAGCTTCCTATAGGACAGCTATGAGCAGAAGGACACATACGCAAGCATGAAACAAAATCCCTAGGTAATACTTAGGATCAGTACTTGGAACATCAAGTTTAAATGTCAAGTCTGAATTGCTGGGTCAGGGGAAACATGGGTGATGGGGCAAGGGACAGGAATAGGGAGAAATTGGAGTATCTGCCATAGAAAATTGTGGAGGATGGCACTGAAGTATTTACCGTTTGCTTTCATTTATTACTGCATGCTGTGGAGTAGGTATGACTAGTTGAAAGTTATAAGGTCAGCTAGAGAGGTCCCAAGCCCATGTTTTATAATAAGAATCTGCTAACAGCCAAGGTATCACAGTAGACCTTGAAATGAGCAAAAGGAACCACCAGAAAAACAAGAATTCAATAGGCCCTTCAAACAAATCTGAACAAATTGACCCTGAGCAATTGCTCATCACCCTGGTA
>NW_007221099.1:0-790 GCF_000164805.1 Carlito syrichta | reverse complement strand
ACAGTAAGAGCAGAATGGAAAGACAGTCAGCTGGTGAGGCAGACTGTATGGAAGGAGCTTCTGGAAGGGCAGTACTGAGGATGAGTCCTGGGGTCAAAGCCAGTCTAGAGCTTCCTATAGGACAGCTATGAGCAGAAGGACACATACGCAAGCATGAAACAAAATCCCTAGGTAATACTTAGGATCAGTACTTGGAACATCAAGTTTAAATGTCAAGTCTGAATTGCTGGGTCAGGGGAAACATGGGTGATGGGGCAAGGGACAGGAATAGGGAGAAATTGGAGTATCTGCCATAGAAAATTGTGGAGGATGGCACTGAAGTATTTACCGTTTGCTTTCATTTATTACTGCATGCTGTGGAGTAGGTATGACTAGTTGAAAGTTATAAGGTCAGCTAGAGAGGTCCCAAGCCCATGTTTTATAATAAGAATCTGCTAACAGCCAAGGTATCACAGTAGACCTTGAAATGAGCAAAAGGAACCACCAGAAAAACAAGAATTCAATAGGCCCTTCAAACAAATCTGAACAAATTGACCCTGAGCAATTGCTCATCACCCTGGTATCTAGCAGGAACACTTAGAATAAACGAACAGGCCACCAGTCCCACCAGTACTAACTGGGCATTCCATCAGGTAACTCGGTGATGTTTGTTTCTGTGACATAAACAAACCATTTACATTATGAATATAAGAGCTGAATTTTTATTGGTGTTGTTATGCACTTTAAACAACACTCATGCTTGTAAAAATAGTTAACCATGTCTTTGACTCTTGTTTCTGTTGCTAATTGT
>NW_007221098.1:0-2047 GCF_000164805.1 Carlito syrichta | reverse complement strand
ACACATAGGCTTTTTTTTTTCCCTCATTCAAAATCATGGGAGCTTGTCAAATAGTCCTTCCATCAGAATACTAAAAAAGCAAAACACAGAATCCTGCATACAGCTATAGCCCCAAGGTTAACAACCTTAGATTGATTGACTTTCATTGTTTCCAGAACTCCTAGTAAATGTTAAATTGGCTTAAAGCAGTATAGACTTTGCAGATCATGTGGGCAGCAAGGTTTTTAACCTAAATAGTCTTGGAGGTCACCAAGGAGCTCATAGCCAATGGAAGAAAAACAGCTATTCAATGAATTAGAGTTATCTCATGTAAATCCTATAAAAAAGCTAAGTAATCTTTGAAAGGATATATACAGGAGAGATTAAAAGAGTGAGCTATGGGTTCATTTGGACCTGGGATTCAGTCCTAAATCTATCTAAAATTATCACAAGTATAACCCAGTCCAAAGTAAATCTGTTTCTACTTATGTAAAATGGGAATAATAATCTACTTCATGGAACTGCTGAGAGGAATAAGTATGTAAAATTGGTAATGCACTGTTATGGACTGAACTGTGTTATCCCAAAATTCATATGTTCAAACCCTAACCCCAATATGACTGTATGTGGACATGGGAACTTTACGGAGGTAATTAAAGTTCAATAAGCCATAAAGTCAGTGTCCTAATTTTAAAAAATCTTCATAAAAAAAGGAAGAGACACTAGGAGTGTGCACACACAGAGAAAAGACCATGTGAGGACACAATGAGAAGGTGGCCATTTGTATGCCAGGAACAGGGACCTCACCAGAAACCAACCCTGCTGGCACCTTGATCTTGGACTTTCAGCTTCCAAAACTGTGAGACATAGAGATATAAATTTCTACTGTTTAAGCCATCCAGTCTGTGGTATTTTATTATGGCAGCCCTAGCAGACTAATACATGCACCATCAGACAGAGATATGTGTGCAATACATATGAACTATAATAATTATGTTTATTGTTATAAGTAATATAAGATCCTGTGGCAAAAGGTGTGGTTCCTACATGCTTAGAAGCCTAAGACATCTCTCTTGGTTAGTGTAGTGCTGTGGTCAAAAGGAAAGAGCATAAGGTAAGAATAGATGCAAAGAAAGGCTTAAAGGAGGGAGATGGAGCAAAGTGAAACTGGATGCAGGGTTGTCTAACACATGCTCATGCAAAAGAAGAGATGACCATGGATCAACAGTAAGAGCAGAATGGAAAGACAGTCAGCTGGTGAGGCAGACTGTATGGAAGGAGCCCTTCTGGAAGGGCAGTACTGAGGATGAGTCCTGGGGTCAAAGCCAGTCTAGAGCTTCCTATAGGACAGCTATGAGCAGAAGGACACATACGCAAGCATGAAACAAAATCCCTAGGTAATACTTAGGATCAGTACTTGGAACATCAAGTTTAAATGTCAAGTCTGAATTGCTGGGTCAGGGGAAACATGGGTGATGGGGCAAGGGACAGGAATAGGGAGAAATTGGAGTATCTGCCATAGAAAATTGTGGAGGATGGCACTGAAGTATTTACCGTTTGCTTTCATTTATTACTGCATGCTGTGGAGTAGGTATGACTAGTTGAAAGTTATAAGGTCAGCTAGAGAGGTCCCAAGCCCATGTTTTATAATAAGAATCTGCTAACAGCCAAGGTATCACAGTAGACCTTGAAATGAGCAAAAGGAACCACCAGAAAAACAAGAATTCAATAGGCCCTTCAAACAAATCTGAACAAATTGACCCTGAGCAATTGCTCATCACCCTGGTATCTAGCAGGAACACTTAGAATAAACGAACAGGCCACCAGTCCCACCAGTACTAACTGGGCATTCCATCAGGTAACTCGGTGATGTTTGTTTCTGTGACATAAACAAACCATTTACATTATGAATATAAGAGCTGAATTTTTATTGGTGTTGTTATGCACTTTAAACAACACTCATGCTTGTAAAAATAGTTAACCATGTCTTTGACTCTTGTTTCTGTTGCTAATTGTAGAATTTTATAGCCCCTTTAATGGGCTAAAGAGCATTGCTACCTTCAGAAAA
>NW_007221097.1:0-770 GCF_000164805.1 Carlito syrichta | reverse complement strand
CCAGTCCCACCAGTACTAACTGGGCATTCCATCAGGTAACTCGGTGATGTTTGTTCTGTGACATAAACAAACCATTTACATTATGAATATAAGAGCTGAATTTTTATTGGTGTTGTTATGCACTTTAAACAACACTCATGCTTGTAAAAATAGTTAACCATGTCTTTGACTCTTGTTTCTGTTGCTAATTGTAGAATTTTATAGCCCCTTTAATGGGCTAAAGAGCATTGCTACCTTCAGAAAAATGCTGAACTCATTCATTTCTCATCACCTCCATCAATGTTTCTCTAGTCTAAGTCATCATCAACTTTTGCTTGGATCACTTCAATACCTTCCCAACTTTCTTTTCTTCCTACAGTTACTTTTCCATACAGCAGCCAAGTAATTCCTTCAAAATATAAATCTAATTACGTCACTCCTCTTCTCAGAACCCTACAGTCTTTCCATAACACTTTTAATGAAATCCAATCACCTATCTCTCCATTACAGTAGATTGGGTTTTCCCTCTGAACTGTAGATTAGAGGACAGGGTTTTATTAAGGAACGTCCTTGGAATCAACATCCATGGAAGGGAGGGAAACAAACAAAAGTGGTCAGAGAGAAAGGTCGAAATGCGATGTAGGCCCAATGATAGTCTTGGCTAACTTCATGGCAGCTCTGAAGCTAGAATGGCTCTTCAGAGTTGTCCTGAGTTAGGCCAAGATGTTAGGCTTTCATACATACACGTTTAGTCATTGGATGTGAGCTGCCCTGGGAAGAACAAGAGCTTG
>NW_007221096.1:0-980 GCF_000164805.1 Carlito syrichta | reverse complement strand
TGTAAATAAGAAGAAATGGAGACCCTAAATAGACCAATAACAGCCCAAGAAATTGACTTCATCATAAAAAAGCTACCTACAAATAAAAGCCCTAGACCAGATGGTTTTCCAGCAGAATTCTACAAAACAAACAAGCAGGAGCTGATACCAATCCTATTTAAAATATTCCAGGCAATCAAGAAAGACAGAACTCTCTCCAAATCATTTTATGAAGGTAATATCACATTGATGCACAAACTGGGCAAAGATACAGCAAAGAAAGAGATCTACAGGTCAATATCCTTGATGAATATAGATGCTAAAATTCTCAACAAGATTCTAGCAAACAAGATCCATCAACACATCTCAAAAATCATTCACCATGACCAAGTAGGCTTCATCCTTGGGATGCAGGGCTGGCTCAACATCCGCAAGACCATAAATGTAATTAAATACATCCATAGGTGAAGAAAAAAGAACCACAAGATTATATCATCAGAAGTGGATAAAGCTTTTGATAAAATCCAACATCTCTTCTTGACAAAAACCCTCGATCCCCTAGCACAGGTGGAACATACTTCAAAATAGTACAAGCTATCTATGATATACCCAAAGCCAATGTACTGCTAAACAGATAGATATTGTAACCATTTCCCCTGAAAACTAGAATAAGACAAGACTTCCCACTCTCATCTCTCTACTTCAACATAGTGTTGGAAGTCCTAGTTGGAGCAATCAAGCAAGAGAAGTAAATCAGGGGTATCCAAATTGAAAGAGAGGAAGTTATGTTATCCCTGTTTGCAGACGACATGATCCTATACCTTGAAAACCCAAAAGAATCTGTCAAACCTTCTTGCACTGATACAGGCTTTTGGCAGAATCTCAGGGTATAAAATAAACATGCAAAAGACAGTCACATTTCTATGCATCAATAATAAACAAACAGAAATCCAAATTAAAAGCACTATCTCATTCATGATAACCACACACACACACACACA
>NW_007221095.1:0-796 GCF_000164805.1 Carlito syrichta | reverse complement strand
TACAGGTCAATATCCTTGATGAATATAGATGCTAAAATTCTCAACAAGATTCTAGCAAACAAGATCCATCAACACATCTCAAAAATCATTCACCATGACCAAGTAGGCTTCATCCTTGGGATGCAGGGCTGGCTCAACATCCGCAAGACCATAAATGTAATTAAATACATCCATAGGTGAAGAAAAAAGAACCACAAGATTATATCATCAGAAGTGGATAAAGCTTTTGATAAAATCCAACATCTCTTCTTGACAAAAACCCTCGATCCCCTAGCACAGGTGGAACATACTTCAAAATAGTACAAGCTATCTATGATATACCCAAAGCCAATGTACTGCTAAACAGATAGATATTGTAACCATTTCCCCTGAAAACTAGAATAAGACAAGACTTCCCACTCTCATCTCTCTACTTCAACATAGTGTTGGAAGTCCTAGTTGGAGCAATCAAGCAAGAGAAGTAAATCAGGGGTATCCAAATTGAAAGAGAGGAAGTTATGTTATCCCTGTTTGCAGACGACATGATCCTATACCTTGAAAACCCAAAAGAATCTGTCAAACCTTCTTGCACTGATACAGGCTTTTGGCAGAATCTCAGGGTATAAAATAAACATGCAAAAGACAGTCACATTTCTATGCATCAATAATAAACAAACAGAAATCCAAATTAAAAGCACTATCTCATTCATGATAACCACACACACACACACACAAAGCCATACCTTGGCATCTTTCAAACCAGAGAAGTGAAAGACCTTTACAACAAAAACTATAAAACACTGCTCAAAGAAATCAA
>NW_007221094.1:0-769 GCF_000164805.1 Carlito syrichta | reverse complement strand
TCACATAGTGCGATTATTCTACAATTATTCATATTTTTTGTGGTAAGACTAAAGTAGATCACAAAGCTGGATTTTGATGATTCCTTAGAGAGGAGCTTACAATTTCATCGATTCCTACAATCAGAACCAGTAGTGCCCATAAATGTATGTTTATGTTCATTGAGGAACCTCAAAAGATCCAACATACAGTCTATGACACAGCACCACCAAACAGTTTGAAATGTTATGTTGTGTTCTAAGAAGTCATTTCTAAAGAAAACTTCAGCGTGAAACATGTTTTCTAGAGTAATGATACATTTAATTTGGTGAAATAAATTTGTAGGTATGATGAAGTTAAAGATAAGAGTTACATAACACTTGTGTGTATGTGTGTGTGTGTGTGTGTGTGTGTGTGTGTGTGTGTGTGTCTGTGCATATATGTGTGTATATATATACTTATTTCTTTAAGGATAAATGATCTTTCAAAAGCAGAAAGCAAGACTGTGAAGTAAAGGCCTGCAATCCAAGGAAATCAAGCACAATTTGATGAACCAGCGTGGGATGGGACTGCCTGAATGCGCAGCAGTCAGAGGAAGACGGGCCCGGGGCATACTGAGACTGTGTCCTGGGAAATAAGGAAGCAAGATGAGGGCAGAGGGCATCTCTCCAGCTGGAGGGTGTTGTGAAGCCAGGTTGAAAGGGAAGTGTGGAGATATAACGGGAAAAAGTACACTCAGCTCTTAACCATTTGGCCCAAGGTGTGCAACTGTTGCAGAGAGAATTCTGAAAC
>NW_007221093.1:0-751 GCF_000164805.1 Carlito syrichta | reverse complement strand
GTAATGATACATTTAATTTGGTGAAATAAATTTGTAGGTATGATGAAGTTAAAGATAAGAGTTACATAACACTTGTGTGTATGTGTGTGTGTGTGTGTGTGTGTGTGTGTGTGTGTGTGTGTCTGTGCATATATGTGTGTATATATATACTTATTTCTTTAAGGATAAATGATCTTTCAAAAGCAGAAAGCAAGACTGTGAAGTAAAGGCCTGCAATCCAAGGAAATCAAGCACAATTTGATGAACCAGCGTGGGATGGGACTGCCTGAATGCGCAGCAGTCAGAGGAAGACGGGCCCGGGGCATACTGAGACTGTGTCCTGGGAAATAAGGAAGCAAGATGAGGGCAGAGGGCATCTCTCCAGCTGGAGGGTGTTGTGAAGCCAGGTTGAAAGGGAAGTGTGGAGATATAACGGGAAAAAGTACACTCAGCTCTTAACCATTTGGCCCAAGGTGTGCAACTGTTGCAGAGAGAATTCTGAAACTCTCAAGACCCTTTTAAACCATGATATTTTTGCTTTGAATAAATTATATTATACTTTCCAGGATCGAAAGCTATTTCTGATCATCTTTATTGTATTTTTCCAGATTTTCTGAGCGCCTTCAAATGTATTACAATCTTAGCCTATGTAAAGATTGGCTTATTCCCAAAACACTGTCTTTAGTCCTTCCTGTGCACACGGCTTGGGCTATTTTTAAAAGGTGCACAGAAATGATCCCTAGCCTTAAAAAATTCATAGTGTACTCATTAG
>NW_007221092.1:0-3771 GCF_000164805.1 Carlito syrichta | reverse complement strand
GTTTGTACTCACCCTTCTTGAGAGGTCTTTCCAAGATCTCAAAGAGGATTGAGGTTTGTGACCCAAGCCTGTAGTCATTTCAATCATTTCAACAGTAGAGGGCACCCCAATCCCAGGAAAACTGCAAGTCTTGCAGGCGCCTGACCTACAACCTTGATGAACTTGACTTGTATAAGATAAGGCAAAGTCTCTTGCTGTCTCTTCCCTCTATTTCCCCCAAACAGAAGGATTTTGGGGTTACCAGGCAAAGTCTCTTGCTGTCTCTTCCCTCCATTTCCCCCAGTCAGAAGGAGTTGCTCTCCACACTGGGCTTCTTGGAGTTGAGGGAGTGGTGACACAGGCTTTCCCATGGCCACCAAGCCTGGCAGTGTCTGGTCACACCTGAAGCCTTGCAGACCACTACAGTCCTCAGGCTCACTCAGTGCTCTTAACCACCCTAGACAATCTGTTGTGCCACATCGTCAGGTTGAACAAGTTGAGCCTTGAGCTATATTCTGCCCCTTGGGAAAGGTATGACCTGGAGGGTGATCTCAGCTGAGAGAGACTTTCCCAGCTTTGTGTTCAGCTGATGGAGACACTGGGTCCAAAGTCATCTACATGGATCTTGTTCAGTGCATCCCACTACCCCCACTGTGGCAACAGGGCATTCTATGACCTGAAGCCCTACCAATGCTACTGTTGGATACCTCCTTATCAGGGTGCATTTATCAAAAGCTTTATTTTTGGTCCTGGGAACCTGAG
This sequence comes from Carlito syrichta, assembly GCF_000164805.1. Lineage (NCBI taxonomy): Eukaryota > Metazoa > Chordata > Mammalia > Primates > Tarsiidae > Carlito > Carlito syrichta. Next base: position 3,030 of record NW_007221092.1, on the reverse strand, counting down.
ACCCAAGACACAGAACCCATCATTTCAAACCCTTGCTCAGGGGGAATGGGAAAGAAAAAAGTGTTGCGGGGGCATGTTGACTTGGGGAGTCTATGAGATTTTAGGTATTTGTGTCTCATAGAGACCAAAATAATATTAATAGCATTGCATAGTGGCAGTATCATAGCTAGTAATGTTGATCTGAGGCATGATTATTGTTAATTTTTTTTAAATAGACAAAAAAAAGAGTCTGAATTTCCAGAGTTTTAGAATAGTGCATGAGGGAGTCAGCTCTGCATGGATAGATATAAAGAAATGGGCAGAAATAAACAGACACTCATGTAAATAGTCTGGTATCCTCCATGATTGACTAAATGATTTTTTTCAGTCTGAAACTAAGGAATTTATGTTTACTTTATTTTCTTTTTTTAGATATAGTCTCAATCTGTCACCCAGGCTGGAGTGTAGTGGCACACTTACAGCCACCGCAGCCATGACTTGCTGGGCTCAGGTGATCCTTCTACATCAGATGGAACCACAGGCATGCATCACCACCTCTGGCTGATATTTTTTTATTTATTGTTCAGGCTGGTCTTGAGCCCCTGGGCTCAGGCAATCCGCTTGCCTCTGCCTGCCAATGTGCTGGAATTACAGGCATGAGCCACCGTGGCTGACTTATATTTACTTTTTGTGGAGATAAAAGGCAAGGACTTTGCTGATCAATGAGGTTCAACCCCAGGAATATACAGCATCAAAATGAAATCAGGTTGATCAATTCCCTCCTGTTTCTGCTTCCCTCGGTGCATGCATTACCTTCTTGCTTTTTTTCTGAGGATATTCAGTGGCTTAATACACACTAGGCTGGGAGCAGTGCCTCATGCCTATAATCCTCCCACTTTGAGAGGTGAAGGCAAGAAGATTATCTGAGCCCAGGGGTTTGAGACCAGTCTGGGCAACGTGGCAAGACCTCATCTCTACAATAAATTAAAAAATTAGCCAAGTGGGATGGTGCCCATCTGTAGTTACAGCTACTTGGAAGGCTGAACTGGAAGGACCATCTAAGCCATGCCACTGTGAGCATGCCACTGCACTCCTGTCGGGCAACAGAGTGAGACTCCGACTCAATCAACACCACCCCCAAAACTAGACACACACACACACACACACACACACACACACACACACACACACGACACAAGGTCAGGAGCATTCTAAGTGGGCAGTGAACATTTGCTACTAGGGTAAAGCCCCCCTTTTTCAGGTGCCTTCACTGAGACATAGACTCTAAGACTTTCTTCACTTCTAATGGGTGGATCCAGATTCCACATTTCCTGACCACTAACTGGGCTGGGAAATGTCTTCACTACACAAAGTGTGGTCCCCTGACCTGAAATGGAATGCCCATGCTCTATATTATTGGAAACCTCAGGTTCCATCAATACAAGCCTGTCATCATCCAGTGTAGTGGCCCTTTCTGAATAAAACTAGTTGTAGCCAATAAAAACATACATATTCTTTTTTTGTTGTTATTGCTTTTTAGCAAAATATTAAAATTATAGAGGCATATAAAAATTAAAATTTTGTGGTTTTTTTTGAGTTGGAGTCTCACTTTGTCAACCGGGCTGGAGTGCAGTGGCACACTTGCGGTCACTGCAGCCTCGGCTTGCTGGGCTCAGGTGAGCCACCTAGCTCAGCCGTCTAAGTAACTGGAACTATAGGCACCCACCAACATGCCTGACTAACTTTTAAATTTATTTTAGAGATGAGGTCTCGCCAAGTTGCCAAGGCTGGTCTCAAACCCGGGGGCTCAGGCAATACTCTTATCTCGGCCTCCCAAAGTACTGGGATTATGGATGTGAGCCACTACACCCCACTTAAAGTATTTCTATACCATATGAAAAAATAATTAAATCCTGGGGGGGCTACATTATACCAATAAAAGATCTTAATTCCTCTCTTCTCTTCCTATCAAGAAAGAGTAGTGTACCAAGCTTTGAAATCATATCTCATCAGAGGTTGAATAATGATCAAGTGACTGTGGGTTGCAAATGACCTTCTCTGAAGTGAGTGATCCTAAATAAAGGACACCCAAGTGAAGGATATTGCTGGGGATTCAAGGTGTTGGGTGTGGACCTGAGTCAAGAGCCTTAGTTTCCCCATACAATGAGGATGATAATGTTCACCAGCTTACCTTACCCTTGTAGTGTCCAATGATATCATGCATGTTTGGGCTAGCCATAATTCCTGCCATATAGTAGAAACACAATAAATGCATCTTTTTCTTCTTTTTCCTTCTAATAAAACACCAGCATTCTTTTTTTTTGACAGAGTCTCACTCTGTCGCTCAGACTGGAGTGCAGTGGCCCGCTCCTGGCCACAAAAGCCTCAACCTGCTGAAATCCGCCGATCCTTCCGCCTCAGCCTTCCAATTAGCTGGAACTACAGCTGCGCACTACCACACCCGGCTAATTTTTTGATTTATTGTAGAGATGAGGTCTCGCCAAGTAGCCCAGGCGGGTCTCGAACCCGCGGGCTCAGGCAATCCACTCACCTCAGCCTCCCAAGGCGCGGGACTACAGTCTGAGCCACCGAGCCCGGCTAACCTCCAGCATTCTTCTAGCCAGAAAAAAGAGCAAAAGAGGTCCAGCTATCTGTCCTAGACACCTCAGGCATCTCAGAGATGTCTCATTTCTCTGATGAAGAAACTGAGGCCAAGGGACATGAACATGCCCAGCAAGTTCACATCTCATCAGGATTGAGACTTAAAGTGAACTCCACAGGGCTGGAAGGCCACTCGAGTTTGCCTTCAAATTCATGCATTAGTTCTCAAGTGTCAGTAAACCCAGGCTTTCCATCAACCTCAGATGCTTTCCAAGAACAAAAAGAAAATTAATGGGGGGGGCTGCTTTTTAATTGGCTATCCCACAGAAACTCTGAATCTGAAGCCACAGATATCTGTAAATAAATGTCAAATTGGACACTGAGTGGCAAGTTTATCCCTTGGGTTCTGTATACGCTTGGATCCTCAGAATTTTCTGGTACCAAGGTCTG
>NW_007221091.1:0-728 GCF_000164805.1 Carlito syrichta | reverse complement strand
TCGCCAATAGCCCAGGCGGGTCTCGAACCCGCGGGCTCAGGCAATCCACTCACCTCAGCCTCCCAAGGCGCGGGACTACAGTCTGAGCCACCGAGCCCGGCTAACCTCCAGCATTCTTCTAGCCAGAAAAAAGAGCAAAAGAGGTCCAGCTATCTGTCCTAGACACCTCAGGCATCTCAGAGATGTCTCATTTCTCTGATGAAGAAACTGAGGCCAAGGGACATGAACATGCCCAGCAAGTTCACATCTCATCAGGATTGAGACTTAAAGTGAACTCCACAGGGCTGGAAGGCCACTCGAGTTTGCCTTCAAATTCATGCATTAGTTCTCAAGTGTCAGTAAACCCAGGCTTTCCATCAACCTCAGATGCTTTCCAAGAACAAAAAGAAAATTAATGGGGGGGGGGCTGCTTTTTAATTGGCTATCCCACAGAAACTCTGAATCTGAAGCCACAGATATCTGTAAATAAATGTCAAATTGGACACTGAGTGGCAAGTTTATCCCTTGGGTTCTGTATACGCTTGGATCCTCAGAATTTTCTGGTACCAAGGTCTGTGTCCTGGCAGAAGGAACAACTGGCATGTGGGTGGTTTCTGGGCCATCCCCTGTGGCCTGGGCTGTTCTCTTGATTATGCCTGTTTTCCCAAAGTGCCAAACAACAGCAGCCACCATTGATGGAGGATTAATCATGCACCAAGCTTTGGGGTGAGTATTTTAATCTGAAGACA
>NW_007221090.1:0-787 GCF_000164805.1 Carlito syrichta | reverse complement strand
AGACACCTCAGGCATCTCAGAGATGTCTCATTTCTCTGATGAAGAAACTGAGGCCAAGGGACATGAACATGCCCAGCAAGTTCACATCTCATCAGGATTGAGACTTAAAGTGAACTCCACAGGGCTGGAAGGCCACTCGAGTTTGCCTTCAAATTCATGCATTAGTTCTCAAGTGTCAGTAAACCCAGGCTTTCCATCAACCTCAGATGCTTTCCAAGAACAAAAAGAAAATTAATGGGGGGGGCTGCTTTTTAATTGGCTATCCCACAGAAACTCTGAATCTGAAGCCACAGATATCTGTAAATAAATGTCAAATTGGACACTGAGTGGCAAGTTTATCCCTTGGGTTCTGTATACGCTTGGATCCTCAGAATTTTCTGGTACCAAGGTCTGTGTCCTGGCAGAAGGAACAACTGGCATGTGGGTGGTTTCTGGGCCATCCCCTGTGGCCTGGGCTGTTCTCTTGATTATGCCTGTTTTCCCAAAGTGCCAAACAACAGCAGCCACCATTGATGGAGGATTAATCATGCACCAAGCTTTGGGGTGAGTATTTTAATCTGAAGACAGAGATTATCCCTTACCCATTTGACAGAGAAAGAGAGTGATTCAGAGAGGGGCAGTGACTTTTTGAAGATTCACAATCCATAACTGGTGGGACTGGAATGGTGGAAAATCTGTTTTTCAGTGCTCTTGATAATTACATCAACTACCCCAGTCCCTGGCGATGGACTGCTCATCACAACAGACCTCAGAATCATTTGGGACCACCATTTAATTATGAGTCACT
>NW_007221089.1:0-1180 GCF_000164805.1 Carlito syrichta | reverse complement strand
GGGGGGGGCTGCTTTTTAATTGGCTATCCCACAGAAACTCTGAATCTGAAGCCACAGATATCTGTAAATAAATGTCAAATTGGACACTGAGTGGCAAGTTTATCCCTTGGGTTCTGTATACGCTTGGATCCTCAGAATTTTTCTGGTACCAAGGTCTGTGTCCTGGCAGAAGGAACAACTGGGCATGTGGGTGGTTTCTGGGCCATCCCCTGTGGCCTGGGCTGTTCTCTTGATTATGCCTGTTTTCCCAAAGTGCCAAACAACAGCAGCCACCATTGATGGAGGATTAATCATGCACCAAGCTTTGGGGTGAGTATTTTAATCTGAAGACAGAGATTATCCCTTACCCATTTGACAGAGAAAGAGAGTGATTCAGAGAGGGGCAGTGACTTTTTGAAGATTCACAATCCATAACTGGTGGGACTGGAATGGTGGAAAATCTGTTTTTCAGTGCTCTTGATAATTACATCAACTACCCCAGTCCCTGGCGATGGACTGCTCATCACAACAGACCTCAGAATCATTTGGGACCACCATTTAATTATGAGTCACTCAAACAGCAGAACTTCAGTAGCTAGCCGGAGGTGAAATGGGGAGTACAAGACTGAATTCCTCTCTAATGATCATGAGTCAAAAATGGTGGCCAGGCACCGTGGCTCACACCTGTAAACCCAGCACTATGGGAAGTCGAGGAAGGAGGACTGCTTGAGCCCAGGAGTCTGAGACCAGCCTAGGCAACTTAGCGAGAGCTTGTCTCTCTAAAAAATAGACAAGTGTGGTGGTGTGTGCCTGTAGTCTCAGCTATTTGGGAGGCTGAGGTGGGAGAATCTTTTGAATCCAGGAGTTTGAGGCTGTGGTGAGCCATGATCTTGCCACCGCACTCCAGTCTGGGTAAAAGAATGAGAACTCGACTCAAAAAAATTTTTTTTTTGCCACAGGATTCATGGGCATTTTCTGGCAGTTTGTAGGAGATAATGTAAGATAGTGTTAGGCAGTTAGTGTTAGTGTTAGACAGTTTATATTACATGACATTTTGTTGTTGTTGTGTCATATTCTCACTCTGCCACCCAGGCTGGAGTGCAGTGACACACTCATGGCCGCACACTTGAACTGCTGGGCTCAGGAATCCTTCTCCCTTAACCTTTCAAGTAGCCTTGAACTACAGGGGCATGCCACCATG
>NW_007221088.1:0-689 GCF_000164805.1 Carlito syrichta | reverse complement strand
CTGAGGCTGTGGTGAGCCATGATCTTGCCACCGCACTCCAGTCTGGGTAAAAGAATGAGAACTCGACTCAAAAAAATTTTTTTTTTGCCACAGGATTCATGGGCATTTTCTGGCAGTTTGTGGGAGATAATGTAAGATAGTGTTAGGCAGTTAGTGTTAGTGTTAGACAGTTTATATTACATGACATTTTGTTGTTGTTGTGTCATATTCTCACTCTGCCACCCAGGCTGGAGTGCAGTGACACACTCATGGCCGCACACTTGAACTGCTGGGCTCAGGGATCCTTCTCCCTCAACCTTCCAAGTAGCCTGAACTACAGGGGCATGCCACCATGACTGACTAATTTTTTGATTTTTATTGTAGAGATAAGGTTTTGCCAAGTTGCCCAGACTGCTCTCAAACCCGTGGGCTCAGGCAATCCTCTAACCTTGGCCTCCCAATGTGCAGGAATTATAGGCATGAGCCTCCACACCCAGTCCTCAGGGCATTTTTTAAACAAAATCTGCTATCATACCTTCTTGCCAAAAACCCTCAAGCACCTATGTATAGAAGGAACATACCTCAAAATATAAGTGCCATTTATGATAAGCCCACAGATAACATATTGCTAAATGAACAGAAACTGGAAACATTTCCCCTGAAAGCTGGAACAAGACAAGATTGCCCACTCTCACCCCTCTTGTTCTACA
>NW_007221087.1:0-590 GCF_000164805.1 Carlito syrichta | reverse complement strand
GGAGATAATGTAAGATAGTGTTAGGCAGTTAGTGTTAGTGTTAGACAGTTTATATTACATGACATTTTGTTGTTGTTGTGTCATATTCTCACTCTGCCACCCAGGCTGGAGTGCAGTGACACACTCATGGCCGCACACTTGAACTGCTGGGCTCAGGGATCCTTCTCCCTCAACCTTCCAAGTAGCCTGAACTACAGGGGCATGCCACCATGACTGACTAATTTTTTGATTTTTATTGTAGAGATAAGGTTTTGCCAAGTTGCCCAGACTGCTCTCAAACCCGTGGGCTCAGGCAATCCTCTAACCTTGGCCTCCCAATGTGCAGGAATTATAGGCATGAGCCTCCACACCCAGTCCTCAGGGCATTTTTTAAACAAAATCTGCTATCATACCTTCTTGCCAAAAACCCTCAAGCACCTAGGTATAGAAGGAACATACCTCAAAATAGTAAGTGCCATTTATGATAAGCCCACAGATAACATATTGCTAAATGAACAGAAACTGGAAACATTTCCCCTGAAAGCTGGAACAAGACAAGATTGCCCACTCTCACCCCTCTTGTTCTACATTTTGTTGTAAGTCCTAACTTG
>NW_007221086.1:0-589 GCF_000164805.1 Carlito syrichta | reverse complement strand
ATTCGTGTATAGAAATGCGATTGTCTTTTGCACATTTATTTTATACCCTGAGATTTTGCCCAAGTCCTTTATTAGTGCAAGGAGGTTTTTGACAAATTCTCTTGGGTTTTTGAGGTATAGAATCATGTCATCTACAAAGAGGGATAACTTGACTTCCTCTTTTCCTATTTGGATACCCCTGTTCGTCTTTTCTTCTCTGATTGCTCTAGCTAGAACTTCCAACATTTTGTTGAACAGGAGGGTGAGAGTGGACATTCTTGTCTTGTTCCAGTTTTCAGGGGAAATGGTTTCAATTTCTGTCTGTTTAGCAGTATGCTGGCTGTGGGTTTCTCATAGATGGCTCATACTATTCTGAAGTATGTTCCATCTATGCCTAGATCTTCAAGGGTTTTTATCAAGAAGGAGTGTTGGATTTTATCAAAAGCTTTTCCTGCATCTAATGAAATAATCATGTGGTTTATGTTTTTATGTTTGTTGATGCATTTAATTACATTTATGGTCTTACGAATGTTGAACCAGACTTGCATCCCAGGGATGAAGATTACTTGGACGTGGTGAATGATTTTTAAAAATGTGGTGTCGAATCCAG
>NW_007221085.1:0-13295 GCF_000164805.1 Carlito syrichta | reverse complement strand
CTGGGGCACACCTGTAGTGCCAGCTACTTGGAAGGCTGAATCAAAAGGATTGCCAGAGCCCAGCAGGTTCAGGTTGCTGTGGCCATGTTTGTGATGGTGCCACTGCACTCCAGTCTGGGCAACAGAGTGAGACTCTGACTTAAAAATAAAGAGAAAGAAACAAGATCTATTAATCCTACGAACCATTGCCCCTACTTCTATGGAAGTTGAATAAACAAATGGTTTCTTCTGACTAAAATTAGCTAAACTAACAGAGAGGATGGGATTACTTTAACCAAATGTTTACACTTACCTGATTAATTCCTATGGGAAAATACAAACTGACCCCTTATAAAGTACTGGACAACCTAAGTCTTTGATAATAGAACCACATGCATCCCCTGAACTTTCCAGCTGTGATATTGTAGTAATGAGACTGACTCAAACCGATTACCATTGTTTAAGTTGTTACAGGTGATGCAAACCTGAAATTGCTCAGGCATGTGTAGTGGAAAAAAGTTTGAACTTCGGAATTGTTAACACCAGCAACCTGGCAGATTGGCTGCACTGGCATCACCTGGGACTATTTAGAAAGGCCTTAAAAGCTTGACCCACTCTCAGATCTGGGATACAGATTTGAATGATACCTTTATGTCCTTGTCAGTGGACTCTGAAGAAAGCTCTTATTTTTTCTCAAAAGACAGTGCCAGAGATGTTGCGTTCATCAGAGAGCAAGCCCACTGCACACTAGCAGTATAACTGCATACTGCAAGGCCTTGATGCATTATTTCAAAGAAGTTTTCCACCTGCTGAAGGAGGTGTTTCATGAATTGCCTACCAATGGTGACCAGACTTTCATGAACTACAACCTGAAAAGTGGGTCTTTTGGAAATGATACCAGGGGAACATGTCCCTTGAGTATCCTTGGAAGGGACCATACCAGGTGACTTATCTTAAGTATATCCAAGGAAAAGCCTTCCCTAGGAGCAGCCGTCATCACACGGTAGGCAACTTCCCCAAGATTGTGGAGGATTTCCCCATTTGACCTCCTTCCACTGATTGAGACTTCACTTTGTTTTGCACTTACACAAAATGTTCGAACTATTATTTTGTTAGGAACTTTCCCTACTCAAACTGAACATTTTCTTAGCTCTACTATTCAAAGTTTAGCCACTCTCATTAACCAAAACAATTGCTGGCGTTGTAGTCATTTAGATGAATGGGAAGAATCACAATAGTATTTTCTCCCACACACAGTTGGTTGAACAACTATGACACTAACTTCATTCTGAGGTTTGGGGTTCTTTTCTTGGCAGGTAGACTAATATTTTTCATTATATGACTTAGCACTGAGAAGATGATATGGAAGCAAAGGGGTGGTCTATCATCAGTTTTCATTTTATTACTGCTAATTTGTCTCTAGGCATAGAAAACGTTAGTGCAACAGGGTCAAATCTAGGTGATTTTCCAAACTTACTCAATTCAAACTTTTATTTGACACACATGATGAAGACTGCAATCCTATATATGATGACATAGATAAAGAATCAGAACCCTGTACCATACTATCACAGAACATACAGTTGAATATTGGTTCCAATGAAAACTGTAGAGGCAAATGGAATGCCTTTAGAGTTCTACTACATGAAATAATGAATAATTTGGTTTATTGGATGCATCAATACTCAGGGCATGTTTGGGAGGTATCGAATCAACTTTTAATGAAGACCAAATTGGAAGCGTTATTTTATTGAATTCACAGAAATATTTTTTCTTTTGATCCCAATTTAAACCACCATGGGACTGGGTGTGGGGCCTATAGTTCTTATCCTAGCACTTCAGGAGGCTGAAGCAGGAGGATTGCTTGAGCCTGGGAGTATGAGACCAGTCCAAACAACATAGTGAGAACTTGTTTCTACAAAAGTAAAAAATAAAAAATATTAGCTGGGCATGGTGGTGCATGCCTGTGGTCCCAGCTACTTGAGAGGCTAAGGCAGAAGAATTGTCTGAGTTCAGGTCATCAAGGCTGTAGTGAACCATGATTGTGCCACTGCATTCCAGCCTGGGCAACAGAATGATACCCTGACTCAATAAATGAACAAACAAACCATCTCTATAAAATCCAGTTTTGACTAAAATTAAGACGAAGCAGAAATAATATACTAAAGGTTTATTGGAATCCAAGTGTTATGATTGAACCAATAATTTTCTTTAGCAAAGTAGGGATTTTCCAATGTCTATTACAAGTTTTTTTAAATTATATTTTTATTTTAAAATTGTGGGGTACAGTTAAGGGTTAGGTATACAAATATGCATCGTTCAGGCGCCCTTGTGGATAAAGGGTGTCTCTCCCATCCCCAGACAGATATTGACTACCGTTAATACCACCTCTCTTTCCCTCCCTATGCCCCATAATTTCCCACCACTGTCAATCCTTTTCTTATAGTATTATGATAGATGTTCAAGGTCCACTATATGAGTGAGAACATATGATACTAAGGTCTTTGTTTCTGTGAGAGATCACTCAGTATTATAGACTCTAGTTCCATTCAGGTTGCTGCGAAATTCATGATTTTGTTCTTTTTTATGACTGTGTAGTATTCCATCATGCCACAATAGCAAGAACCTGGAACCAACCATGCTGTCCAACAAAAGAGGCCTGGATTTTTAAAAACTGTTACAAATTTTATAAGAAGATTAGAAGAGAGTGGGAATCCTCATATCAGAGTTGTCTTTTTCATTGGAGGGTACAAGAGACAGATGACAATCATTGACAACAGAAGACAACACACATGTTAAAAATGTTTAACCCAAAAAACAATCAGTGTAACTTCATGATTCATAAACAAATACATCCCTTTCAATGCCATTAGGTGATGTAATAAACAGTACTTTAACAGTCTGAGAGACTCATCATAAGATGATTTACTGAGGGACTGCATGCAAGTCATGAATTATAAGACCTTCTTCAGGTAATTGATTTGGAAGCTGGCCAAAGGAAACTTGGAGGTTCTCAATGCAGTGTGCAGCTGCAGATATGACAAAGAATAACCATGGCATTCACATCACACCCAACTGGTGGGGAGTGGGATCCTATCCTATAACTCTTTCTCTCAATAAAACTGTGGTATTCATCTTTGGTGGCAAGAAAAGAGAACTACTTAGAGAGAAAAAGACATGCAGAAAAGGATATTAACTATGAAATGTACAAAGCAATGGGATACATGTGAGAGTAGTGAGGGAAGACAAGTGATTGACAAAGAAAAATGGGGAAAATTATACATTCTGGAAGGAATCATCCCTGGCTACAAGAATCCAAAATAAAAATGTTCTCAGTACAATGCAGGACAGATTCACACTCTACCCTCACAAAATGCCCAACATATTTACCATGTCTTGGTTAATTCCCAGGATTCCATTAGAACATCCAGCACCATCCTGCCCAGCTCTCAAAACTTAAATTTTTTTGTTTTGAGTTGGAGTCTCACTCCGTTATCCAGGCTGGAGTGCAGTGGCATGCTCACGGCCACCACAGCCTCAACAGCCTGCGATTAGGCCATCCTTCTGCCTCAGTCTTCCAGTGGCCAGAGCTATAGACGCATATCACCACTGCTGGCTAGTTTTTGTGATTTATTGTAGAGAGGAGGTCTCACCAAGTTGCCCAGGTTGGTCTTGAACCCCCAGGGTCAGACATACCTGTCTCCTCGGCCTCCAAAAGTACTGGGATTACAGGATGAGCCAAAGCACTTGGCTTGCTGTAGTTTCTTATGGGTATACAAGGGGCACCCCCCAAAAAACCTGAACTTTAATTATTAAAATTTGTATATTTATTCTCACATGTTTAAACTTCAGTCACTTTCAAAGTACTTTTCATTTGATACCATACACCTACCAAAATGCTTTTTTACTGCTCATAATAGTTTTTGAACTTTTAGTTTTGATGCCTTTTAGTGCTTTTGCTGGTTTTTGTTGTTTGTTTGTTTGTTTGTTTCACCTCTTCCACAATGGCAAAACGTTTCCACCTAAGGACATTTTTCATCAGAGAAACAAGAAAAAAAATTCACTCAGGACAAGATGGGGTGAATATGGATGGTGAGGTATGGGGGGGTCATGCCTTTTTATTTGATAAAAACTATTGACACTCAGCTCATTGTGTGCAGATTATCTCATAAATCACCCATCACAAAATGGACAAAAGCATTGAAAAAAATCTCCCCCCCCCAAAAAAATTCACTGAAGCTGAACGCAGCCTCTCACAGCAATGCTGGCTGGTACACTGATGCCAATAAGTTCCTAGAACACTAACCTAGTGGGGGGAGCCTGAACCACAAGGAGCATGGCCTTCAAGAAATAACTCCAAAGCCGGGCTTGGTGGCTCAGCCTGTAATTCCAGCACTTTGGGAGACCAAGATGAGTGAATTCCCAGGTTCAAGACCCACCTGGGCAAGTTGGCAAGACCTCGTCTCTACAATAAATCAAAAACTAGCCGGGCATGGTAGTACACGCCTGTAATTTTGGCTACTTGGAATGCTGAGGCGGAAGGATCGCCTAAGCCCAGCAAGTCCAGCCTGTGGTGGCTGGGAACATGCCACTGCACTCCAGTCTCGGCACCAAGAGACGCCAACTCAAAAAAAAAAAAAAGAAAGAAGCCAGTTTTCACGGGTAAGTCTAAATCTTTGCATTGAAGGATTAGTTATTTATCCCAATTTTCTCTGTCTAGCTTGTTTTTTGTTTTTTGAATGCTTTTTGTTTTTGAGTAAGAGTCTTACTCTGTCACCTAGGCTGAAGTGCAGTGGAATGATCACAGCTTATCACAGCCTCAAACTTCTGACTTCAAGTAATCCTCCCACTTCATCCTCCCAAGTAGCTGGGACTACAGGTGCATGCCACCACACTTCACTAATTTTTTCTCTTTTGTAGAGACAAGGTTTCACTCCATTGTCCAGGCTAGTGTCAGACTCCTGGTCTCAGCAATCCTTTCACTCCTGAACTGCTAGGATTTCAGGTGCTAGGATTTCACCTGGCCTTGTTTTGGCTCTTTTTTTTTTTTTGAGTTGGAGTCTCATTCTGTTGCCCAGGCTGGAGTGCACTGGCATGCTCCCGGCCACCACAGGCTTGACTTCCTGGGCTCAAGTGAGCCTTCTGCCTCACCCTTCCAAGTAGCTGGAACTACACTACACCTGGCTAATTTTTGATTTATTGTAAAGATGAGGTCTCACCAAGCTGCCCAGGTTGGTCTCGAACCAGCAGGCTCAGGCAATCCTCTCACCTCTGCCTCTCAAAGTGCTGGGATTATAGGCATGAGCCACTGTACCTGGCCCTGTTTTGGTTCTTACTAGATATACTTGCTTAATGAATCTATCTCTAGTTCAGTGACCCTTTTTTCATTCTAGGTGGTTCCTTAATGCGTAGGTTCCCTGAATTGAGGGAAGTCCCAAAGGATTTTTATGGCAGTGAAAAGGCTGACCATGGATTTGCACCTTAGTTCACTTTTACTTGGTAGGAAGATCAGGAAAGTGTGATGGAAAGATCTCTCACTGATATGACTTAACTTTCAAAAAGATAGTTTTTTTTTTTAATGTAGGGTATAAATATTTAAAATGTATGATAATGTTAACGATTTTAGCATTTTTCTAAAAGGGAAAGGGGATGTCTTTACTGAGAACAATGACTTTAATTTAGGGAAAGCCAGTACTCTCCATAAGGACAGGCATGGTTTGGGGATGACCTGAGTCTGTTGCAAATATACAAGGTGGACATCCCCTTCCAGGTCAGGAGGCGACCACCTTGTGCAATGAAGCCACTTCCTGGCACAGTGAATGGTCAGGTTTTGATTCTTCTGGATCCCCTCATTAGGATTTAACAGGTTTTCAGCATCTGGTTAGCACTGAGGGCCCCTGAGAAGAACAGAAGCTCCATTATCATGGCCCACATCAAATGGTCCAGGTCCCGAGTGTGCCTCTTGTATATTAATCCAATAAACAAACATGGAAAAAACCAAGAAGGAAACAGATACCTAAAGAGAAGTAAAGAACCAGAGGAAACTGATCACAATGATGAGATTTCATTTTGATGCATTAAGGTCCTGTAGATGAACCACATTCATCACAGACAACTCAGAACCTTTTTGTTTCTTCCGTAACTGGAGATTTCTGAGTCATAAATTGTTAAAACATGTTGGTCAATCAGGGAGGACACCAGACAATTTACTTTGACGTTCTCTTTATTTCTTACTCTTTCATTACAACCAGGGGTAATTTCTTTGTGTACTACTCAATCCTGATTTCTACTCTAGAAATTTAGCTTCCTATTTCTGAGTCTATAAGACAATGTCCCCAAAGGTCCCAAAGGCCAGATCAACATTTTGCCACAGTCCTGGCCCCTGCCATAACACTTTCCCTTTCCCATTCACTCTGAGAAAGTAACTGAAACGATGATTCCTGTGATCCTTGTAAGATGTAACTAAATCTTAGCTTTCAGTTTCCATGTGTCCAGAAAGTTTTGATGTCTCCACACCACTAGACAGACATGCAACAGCAGCACTAACTAGGCTCCAGGTCATAATATGCCATGACACCACAGTGAGGGCCCGGGTTGGTACTGAACATGATCCTCTTAAACTGCCTTAAACCTCTCAGTATCTTCTTCACCTCAGTCCCAAGCTGGACAGGTCTCTAAGGGCATCATAAAATTCCATGGGGACAAGATTCAGCTCTAGGCTTAACTTGCTCAGCCCAAAGTGTAGCATAGCAGGCTCTCCAAGGCAGTCATAGAAATGGGGTTCCTACAAAAGCTGAACATTGTGAGCTGGGAGCAATGGCTCAGGGCAGGCAGGATAACGTTGAGTTGGGAGTCCATGATCTAATTTCAGGGTCTAGAGGGTGACTGCAACTTTCTCTAGCAGAACTTGGAATGGCTCAGAGCTAAAGTGAATCACTGCAATGTGTTTCAGGCTCAGCTCCTTAGCAGATGGAGACTTGGCCACTCAGACAGAAACACCATCGCAGCTTCATATAGAAGGCTGCTAGTCATTCGGAGTGTCTTCAAGGCTGATTGAGGCACCTGGGGAGAGATCAAGAAGTTAATTCTGAGGAAGGCTTCTAGTTAGAGGAGGGTGCAAAGATAACCTCAAGGTGAGAGACAATCATTTTGCCCATACCCAAGGTCATTCTGATCATCTGATGATGGTCAATACACAGGATGCTGCATGTTGAAGGGTCTGGTCACCTGAAGTTCAGCCTCTTCATCATCAATGTGTGACTGGGCCAAGTCCACAAACTCTAAAACTCCCTTTCCTCATCTGTCAAGCAGAATACCACATCTCTAAGCCACACGAACCCAGTGAGAGACATGCATAAAAGTTATACCCAGACAAGATCCAGCATCATCTAGAGCTGCCAGAATTTCAGGGGCTCACTGACATGCCTATATCATCATCAAACCATCTGTCACTTTTACTATTTTTCACTTCTGCTCCCTCACCTTGCATTCCAGAATCCTCCATTTCCCATATGTGAATTACCGGAGAGTTTAATCAATGGAAAATTTTATAAAGTCACAAAGCTACAGTAAGTTTGATTTATTATTAAAATAGAATAATACTTTAGTAAAGTTATTATAGCCTAAGTGTACGGTGTTTGCAGAGTCTACAGTAGCATACAGTAAGGTCCTAGACCTTGACATTTACTAACCATCCACACACTGACTACCCAGAGCAACTACTCATCCTGCAAACTCCATTCAAGTTTCATTCTTTTACAGGTATGCCACTTTACACCCTTATCCTGTATTTTTACTGTTCCTCTTCTATGTTTAGATATGTTTAGGCACACAAATGCTTACCATTTTGTTACAATTGCCTGCGGTATTCAGCACAGTAACGTGCTACACAGGTGTGCATACTGGGAGCAATAGATTGTACCACGTGTCTTAGGTTGCAGGTGCCTAGAACATCTAGTAAGTACAATCTGTGATGTTCACACAAAGACAAGGCACCTATTGATGCATTCCTCAGAACCTACCCAATCATTAAGCCACACATGACTGCTTTAATATTAATATAACTCAGAACACACTTATACTTAAGTATCATTTACATAATAGCAGATTTTGAACATTACAATATTGTCCTGTTTTGAGCATTAACATGTTCATATGAGCTAACCTACCAACAGAAGACATGTAAATCTTTCAGCTGGTAAGATTTTCTCTTAAAATTAGGAGAGAAGAGTCCAGTCAGGCACTCACCACCACACCCCCTACTGCTGCTAAGGCTTTGCTGTTTGGGTGAATCATGATTAAAGGGTAGCCACTTGCAGAGGTTGGGTCCCAAGTTCCTGCCCTCCACCTTATTATCAGGAAAAGAGTGTAATATTTGTCAACAGATAAGTCATAGGTAAATGTATTTAGAAAGGAGACTTTGTCTTATGAAGGTCTCTAGTCTGAAGGTGGCCATTTCTCAGACTGGAGGCACAGCCTCCAGCAAAGACCCTCAGCTGGCACTTCCAGGAGGGAAAGATGAGACAGGAATTTAGGCTAAATGGAGTGGACTACAGGTTATAAGAGGAGCTATAAATATTCATGAAGGTGATTCCAACACATGCATACTGAATAAACATGCATGCGACATGCGTCCCATGTTCATTCAGGTGTGGAGGCTTCCTATTTAAATGCATTTCAGCCAGACCCTGTAGGTCAAAAGGTGAAGCAGCAACATGAAGGCAGGCAAGTGCTAGTCTTTGGGAACCAACCAGAACCAGTCCATTGTCGGGGGTTCTTATAAAGAGAAAGTTACTGAAGTCAACCTGTTGTCCAATCAAAGCTATAGTTACAGCTGATGGAATTAGGGGGTCAATTAGTGTCATGGGGTGGAGGAGCTGCAATTGTTTGAATATTGCTTATCTTGAGGTCAGTGCTTGTTTCTTGTTTAGCTGCTAGAGAAAAGGAAAGTCCTTGTGGCAGGTAGAACGTAGTTCATTCTTTAAGTATAAGTGTGCATGACTTAACCCTGACCTGGCATGAGCTTATTATAATTTGGTCCCTCTTTACCACAAAAGTCCATTCTGTGTCTTTTGATCTCTGTGTTAACATTAATGCTGGTTAGTGATTGTGTCTGAGCCACAAAAGGGAGAGGGTAAATTGAAGCCTGTCCAACCTCTTATCTTGCCATGCCTTGGTTGTAAGCTTTCTCTGGGGTGTCATATGACCAAGAGGGATTTTGTTTAGTTGGTTGGAGGATTTTATTTTCAGTTCTAAGGTTACAGGTTGAAAATGCTGGGGGCTTCTGGTAAAAGGGTAATAAAAGGAAAAGATGCATTTATTGAGCTCTTCTTAAATGCCATGCCCCGTGCAAACTCCTACACGTGAGACATCTTGTGAGATCTTACAAAGGTTGCAGGAGGTGATGGGTACCGCGAGCCTCATTTTACAGAGAAACTGAGGCTCTTGTCACGGACCCTTGCCCACCATCAGCCCCTGAATCCCCAGCAGGGTCATTCACTGGGTGTCTTTGTTTAGGATCACTCTCCACATTGAAGGCCACTCACTACCCACAGGCACATCCTCGTTATTCATCCTCTTATGAGATGTGATTGATTGATTTTCTTTTTCTTTCTTTCTCTCTCTTTCTTTCTTTTTTGTTTTGAGTAGGAGTCCTACTCTGTCCCCAGGCTGGAGTACAGTGGCATGCTCACAACCACCTCAACCTTGACCAGCTGGGCTCAGATGATCCTTCTGCCACAGTCATCCAAGTAGCTGGAACTACAGGCATGCATTATCATGCAGGATAATTTTTTGATTTATCGTAGCAATGAGGTCTTGCCAAATTACCCAGATTGGACTTGAACCCCTAGGCTCCGGCAAACCTCTCACCTCTGACTTCCAAAGTTCTGGGATTGCAGGTACGAGTCACCACACCTGACTGACATGCAATTTCAAAATGCGCCACACTAGCCTCGTTGATTGGAGAAGGGAGATGTTGAAAGGTCTCCTTGCCATGAGTTAACTCCTCCCCAAAGGTAAGTTTGTGAATGTCATATAGAAACATTTAAAACATTTTGCATGCCTTATCATTTTAGTATTTAGCTAAAAGGGCATTTGGATATCTTTGGTAGCCATAACTAATTTCATTCAGAAAGGGCAGCTACCCACCATGGTGGCAGGGATGGGTTGGTGATGCCCTGAGACTGCTCGTAATAAACAGGTTGGATCCCCAAACATGGATTTATCATTTATTAGAGGTGGGGTCCTTGTAGTACACTCAGAATGTGTTCCTCTGGATAAAACCATCAACCAAAGTTTTTATGTGGATGTTTTGAGAAGTTTGTGTCAGCTTACAGAAGTAATGTCCCGAGTTGTGGCAAACAGGTTATCATGGTTCTTCCACCATGATAACACACCTGCCAACATTTTGCTGTGTGTTCAGCAGTTTTTGATTAAAATCAAAAATGACCCCCATACCCCACCATTTCTCATCACCTGATCTCACCCCCCAGTGGCTTTTTTTTGTTTGTTTCCTTAGATGAGAAAATTCATCAAAGGAAAATGTTTTGCTGATATGGAAGAGGTGAAAGAGAAAATGGCAGGAGCAGTAAAGGACATCCAAAATGATGAGTTCAAAAAGTCTTCTGACCAGGAGAAAATGTGATAGGTGTATTGCCTCAAATGGGAAATATGTTGAAAGTGACCCAAGCTTAAACATGTAAGAATAAATATACAATGTTTCATAAATAAATTCTGGGGTTTTTTGGGTCTCCCCTTACAGTTGAACATCCCCATCCTGGGCATGGGACCATACCCTGTGCAGTGAAGCCCTTTACCAGCACAGATAGTGTACAGGAACTGATTATTCTGGATCCACTTAATAGGAGAGAAAAGGGTCTCAGCATCTGGTTACCACTGAAAGCCCTTGAAGGACTTTATCCCAGTGGCTCACACTTACTCACTTAGAAAGCTCCAGTCCCTGTGTGTCCACCAGGTATGTATTAACATGCTGAACAGCTGCAGAAAACAGCAAGATAAAAAATGGCCAGATGGAAGAAAGGAATGGAAGATAATTGATCCACATGTTTGAATGTCATTTTGAAACCTTGACTTTCTAGAGACAAACATCAGTAATCACAGACAGCTTAGTGCTTCTTTTCTCCTTATCAGTAACTGGCAATTCCCAAGTTATAAACTGTTCCAATAGGTTAAAAGGTCATGGAGGACACCAGAGAATTTACACAGAGGTTCCTTTTGTTAATGACCATTTCTTTATATAGTCCATGCAAGAGTAATTCCTCATGTACTTCCCAAGTACAAATCCCACTCTAGAAATTCAGATTCCTATTTCTGACTCTGCAGGACACATATCCCTAAAGGTCCCATTTGTTCTCAAGGTCAACATTTCCCCTCTGCATCACCTTTCTGTTTCCCATTGACACTGAGGAAGCAGCTGAAAGAACGGATCTTATGCTCATGTAACCTATGCCTTACACAACTTCCAAGTATCCTGAAAAACATTTTTGAGATATACACCCAACTAGGCAGGCATTCAACAGCAGCACTGACAGGGCTCCAGGTCATAGAATGCACTGCTGCCTCAGTTAGGGGAGGCTATAACACAGAACAAGACCCTCCTGGGAATTCTTAAGTCCCTCAGTGTCTCCATCAGCTCATCTCAAAGCTGGGCAAATCTCCTGTGATTGAGCCCACCCAGGATGTCACAAGTCTCCTGAGGGACATTGTACAACTCTAGGCTTAATGTGCTCATCCTGACAGTGTGGTGCAACAGGCTCTCCGGAGTGGCCATGGAGATGGGATTTCCACTAAACCCAAAGGTGGTGGACTGAGAGCAACGGCTCAGGGCAGACAGGATGGCATTGAGCTGGGAGTCCAAGATACCACAATCATCTAAGTCCAGGGTCTGGATGATGGCCGCAATATTCTCTACCAGAATGTGGAAAGACTTAGGACTGAAGTGGCTCAGTCTGATGCCACTGAGGTCCAGGACCTTCAGTTGACTGATGCTTGGGCACTAGGGTGGATGCCTCAGGTCTGACTCGGGCAGCATGCAGTTAGTTATAGCCAGGGTCTCCAAGTGGTTATCAGGCACCTGAGGAGACACAAGCAGTCAGTCCTGGGAAATGGTAGGGAGGAATGGAAGAAAATGACTTCAAGTGGAAGATGACAATTTTCCACAAGCTCAAAGTTGTTCTGTCCATTTTTTTTTTTTTTTTGAGTTGGAGTCTCACTCTATCGTCCAGACTGGCCGCTCCCGGCCACTGCAGTCTCCACCTGCTGTGTTCCGGCAATCCTTCCGCCTCAGCCTTCCAAGTAGCTGGAACTACAGGTGCATGCTACCACGCCCGGTTAATTTTTTGATTTTATTGTAGAGATGAGGTCTCGCCACGTTGCCCAGGCGGGTCTCAAATCCTCAGGCTCCCAAAGCATGGGATTACAGGCTGAGCCACCGAGCCTGGATTCTATCCATGTTTTGATCAACACCTAGGATGCTGGGGAAGACAGGGCTTGTTGTTAAACTCAGCCTCATCGGAGGCTGAGTCAGTCAGGCACAGTGGTTCATGCCTGTAATCCCAGCACTTGAGAGGAGGAAGTGAGATAATTGGCTGAGCTCACAAGTTCAAGAACAGCCTGGGCAACTTGGTGAAACCTAGTCTCTACAATAAATCAAACAATTAGCTGATGACATGTGCCTGTAGTTGCAGGTACTTGGAAGGTTGAGGTGGAAGGATCACCTGAGCCCAGAGGTCAAGGCTGAGGTTGTCGATTGTGTACCATTACACTCCAGCCTAGGCAACAGAGTGTGACTCCAACAACAACAAAAGGGAGACCGAGTCCTTCCACCATCACTCATGTGATTGGATCAAGTCCACAGAATCTCTCAGCCTCCCTTTCTTCATCTGTAAATACTACCAATTGCCGGATGTGTTGCCTATAGATTGACTGAGTCCAGTGGTTCAAGACTAGCCTGGGCAACTTGGAAAGATCGCATCTGTATAATTAAAAAAAATTAGCCAGGTGTGATGGCATCCGCCTCTGGTTCTACCTACTTGGAAGGTTGAGGCGGATGCATTTCCTGAGCCCAGTGGGTCAAGTTTGCAGTGACCTGAGTGTGCGACTGCAGTTCAATCTGGATGACAGAGTGAGCCTCAGACTCAATAAATAAATAAATGCACAAATAAATAAATACTACCAACCAGTGCCATAGGAGTCTAGTGGAGACATATACATAGGACAGACCCAGGCAGGATCACGCAACATCAGTTTGGGCTGCCAGCATGCAGGGCTCACTGACATGCCTGAACCATTAGCAA
>NW_007221084.1:0-768 GCF_000164805.1 Carlito syrichta | reverse complement strand
ATATTCAAACAATTGCAGCTCCTCACCCATGACACTAATTGACCCCCTAATTCCATCAGCTGTAACTATAGCTTTGATTGGACAACAGGTGACTTCAGTAACTTTCTCTTTATAAGAACCCCCGACAATGGACTGGTTCTGGTTGGTTCCCAAAGACTAGCACTTGCCTGCCTTCATGTTGCTGCTTCACCTTTTGACCTACAGGGTCTGGCTGAAATGCATTTAAATAGGAAGCCTCCACACCTGAATGAACATGGGACGCATGTCGCATGCATGTTTATTCAGTATGCATGTGTTGGAATCACCTTCATGAATATTTATAGCTCCTCTTATAACCTGTAGTCCACTCCATTTAGCCTAAATTCCTGTCTCATCTTTCCCTCCTGGAAGTGCCAGCTGAGGGTCTTTGCTGGAGGCTGTGCCTCCAGTCTGAGAAATGGCCACCTTCAGACTAGAGACCTTCATAAGACAAAGTCTCCTTTCTAAATACATTTACCTATGACTTATCTGTTGACAAATATTACACTCTTTTCCTGATAATAAGGTGGAGGGCAGGAACTTGGGACCCAACCTCTGCAAGTGGCTACCCTTTAATCATGATTCACCCAAACAGCAAAGCCTTAGCAGCAGTAGGGGGTGTGGTGGTGAGTGCCTGACTGGACTCTTCTCTCCTAATTTTAAGAGAAAATCTTACCAGCTGAAAGATTTACATGTCTTCTGTTGGTAGGTTAGCTCATATGAACATGTTAATGCTCAAAACAGGACAAT
>NW_007221083.1:0-791 GCF_000164805.1 Carlito syrichta | reverse complement strand
TTGTGTGAACATCACAGATTGTACTTACTAGATGTTCTAGGCACCTGCAACCTAAGACACGTGGTACAATCTATTGCTCCCAGTATGCACACCTGTGTAGCACGTTACTGTGCTGAATACCGCAGGCAATTGTAACAAAATGGTAAGCATTTGTGTGCCTAAACATATCTAAACATAGAAGAGGAACAGTAAAAATACAGGATAAGGGTGTAAAGTGGCATACCTGTAAAAGAATGAAACTTGAATGGAGTTTGCAGGATGAGTAGTTGCTCTGGGTAGTCAGTGTGTGGATGGTTAGTAAATGTCAAGGTCTAGGACCTTACTGTATGCTACTGTAGACTCTGCAAACACCGTACACTTAGGCTATAATAACTTTACTAAAGTATTATTCTATTTTAATAATAAATCAAACTTACTGTAGCTTTGTGACTTTATAAAATTTTCCATTGATTAAACTCTCCGGTAATTCACATATGGGAAATGGAGGATTCTGGAATGCAAGGTGAGGGAGCAGAAGTGAAAAATAGTAAAAGTAACAGATGGTTTGATGATGATATAGGCATGTCAGTGAGCCCCTGAATTCTGGCAGCTCTAGATGATGCTGGATCTTGTCTGGGTATAACTTTTATGCATGTCTCTCACTGGGTCCGTGTGGCTTAGAGATGTGGTATTCTGCTTGACAGATGAGGAAAGGGAGTTTTAGAGTTTGTGGACTTGGCCCAGTCACACACTGATGATGAAGAGGCTGAACTTCAGGTGACCAGACCCTTCAACATGCAGCATCCTGTGTA
>NW_007221082.1:0-773 GCF_000164805.1 Carlito syrichta | reverse complement strand
CCCCAGTATGCACACCTGTGTAGCACGTTACTGTGCTGAATACCGCAGGCAATTGTAACAAAATGGTAAGCATTTGTGTGCCTAAACATATCTAAACATAGAAGAGGAACAGTAAAAATACAGGATAAGGGTGTAAAGTGGCATACCTGTAAAAGAATGAAACTTGAATGGAGTTTGCAGGATGAGTAGTTGCTCTGGGTAGTCAGTGTGTGGATGGTTAGTAAATGTCAAGGTCTAGGACCTTACTGTATGCTACTGTAGACTCTGCAAACACCGTACACTTAGGCTATAATAACTTTACTAAAGTATTATTCTATTTTAATAATAAATCAAACTTACTGTAGCTTTGTGACTTTATAAAATTTTCCATTGATTAAACTCTCCGGTAATTCACACATGGGAAATGGAGGATTCTGGAATGCAAGGTGAGGGAGCAGAAGTGAAAAATAGTAAAAGTGACAGATGGTTTGATGATGATATAGGCATGTCAGTGAGCCCCTGAATTCTGGCAGCTCTAGATGATGCTGGATCTTGTCTGGGTATAACTTTTATGCATGTCTCTCACTGGGTTCGTGTGGCTTAGAGATGTGGTATTCTGCTTGACAGATGAGGAAAGGGAGTTTTAGAGTTTGTGGACTTGGCCCAGTCACACATTGATGATGAAGAGGCTGACTTCAAGTGACCAGACCCTTCAACATGCAGCATCCTGTGTATTGACCATCATCAGATGATCAGAATGACCTTGGGTATGGGCAAAATGATTGTCTCTCACC